>NW_028274807.1:33071045-33374076 GCF_037043125.1 Eumetopias jubatus
CTCATTTTGGTCAGTAAAGTACCCAAGCTGATGGCACGCCAAATGTCCCGGCAGTTGCCTGTTTCTCTGCCAGAAAGAGAGAACGATGAATTACATATTAGCTTTAAAAAATTCTCCAGACAGTGACTAACAGCGCTTCTCAGAATTCATTGGCCAACACAATTAACAAGGCCATATTTGATTCCCAGAGTAGAGAATTCCAAGGGAAAAGAAGCATAACCCTATCACGTGCCTGGAAGAAAAGAACTGGAAATATTTGACCAACTAGTGATTGCTTGCTACACCAAGGACATTAGGATCAGAATATAGAGCTATTTTACCATTTCTCACTCTGGCAAGAGAATATGCATGTGTTGCGAGTAGGGAGTGGGAAGGGCAAACAGGGTCAATCTTTTATGTGAAATGCTGATGATTTTATTGTTGGAAGAGTTTTAATGCAGATGAAAAACCTGTTGCTAATTTTATGACAGATGCAATGCATACTTGAGTAACATGAGAACTATCTTAAGAAATGACAAATGCATCTCCTGTTCTGTTTTGTGATGCTTTTCATGTTTTGAGTTATAATTGAATATATATTCGTATGTATATTCATATATATATTCATACATACACATATACACATACATACATATAAGATATCACCTCCAGCTCAAGCAAAAGAAACATCTAGAACAGCATTCTTCACATAACTGCTGGCAATGAGTAGGTTTTCACTCACTCTTATTACTAATATAGATCACATTCAGATTTTATGTATCACTTACTGCCAAACTTATCTAGAATTTAAACACAATATCGAAGGAGTTTTCTTTGAAAGTTTTTCCTGTTAGTTCCAAATTTAGAACTATTAGGTCACAGAATTAAATAGCCTTGTGGTCATACTTCACAAGCATCTGAAAGTAAATATGCAGAATATATATAAAAATATATAGTTTTTCAAATAATATTTGTACTAAGAGGGAGATCTTGAAATCAGATTTTTGGCATCATATCCAGTAAATACTAGATATTATTAATAATAATTATTAGTTTAAAAAATAAAATTACTAAGCAGATCCCTGAACTTATTTTGTGTCAAAGCCAAACAATTATTCCTTTAAGTGGTTGTAATTTTAGAGGCATAGGATTCTGAAGCCTGGAGATATTTTTATTTAAAGTATACTGTGTTTCTAAATGCCTTGTCAAAGTGAGTTATATTCTGGAAAAGAATTCTTGGGGCACATACAGGTCAAATCCCTCCTACACATACCATTGCAATAAAAAGTTCGCCATAACAAAAAGTTCATGTAAGTGCTGGCTGGTGGCCTATGTTAACAGAATCCTGTAGAACTAATGAGAATGAATTCCCTGGCAACAAGTAACTGTATCAAGAAGTTTTCATCTTCTAAAATCATAGTAATTTTTAATCGCCAAAGGTTTATTCTTTATTTTGAATTCTTTGCTTCCTGTGAATTTGTTGAGAAATTATCCACTTTTTTTGCATGCGAACTAGCCGTGAACTGCCTGATTCTCAGCATTCAAAATTTTTTTGCTATAATATTTCATATTCTACAGATCTAGGAGGTTCAGGAAGGGGGATTTTTAACATTGGTCGTCTAGGGAGTGGAAAGACTGTGCATTGTTGAGATTTCATAAAATGTATCCTTCTATAGTTGTATTATTGTATCGTAATAAGCAGGTAGACATTGCATATAAAATATTTGATTTTTCTGAAATCAGAAAACATTAACACTGGGGAGCCAGAGCCTAGTGATAAGACAATGGCTTCTATGTTAATATGGGACGGGAGGATGTTATTTTAAGGTATTAATCAACCCTGGGAATGTTCCTCTTCTTTCTGCCAGTTTGATTCTTACCCTTTCATGTACTTTTGGGGCTCATTGCTTTAACAAAGTATTTTGATGATGTGGAAAACAGTTTACTGTCTCCAGTTCCTTGAAAAAACAGAGACTACACACTTAGGGGAAAATATTTGAGAGGGACAGGCAGATCTCTCTCTTTTGCTCCACTCTGTTGTCCCTAAACTTTATTCAAGGACCATTAGTCCTTGCTTGGACCACTCTCGCCAGATTCCTGTGATTCCCAAATATAAAGAGGGTATGCTTCAGGCACTAGGTGGGATGGTGGTGGTATGAAATGAAGGGCTCCCAACCTTTCATTCCGACTTGCTTGGGAGCCAAGGTGGCAGAGGTTGTATGGAACCATCTAGACATTCATATTACATTGGTCTTAGTGGTAGACATTCTGTGGAAAGTTCATGAGAGAGGGACTTGAGAATGATTGATTGCCCTGATAAAAGTGTTTATTGCCAGGTCAGTGATACAGGAAGCTGAGGACAAGAGAAAGAGGCTGGCAAATAAATTTAGAGGGAACTGATTTTTCACTAGACTTGGGAGAAGTTTGAAAGCCTACAAATCACAAAGAAGGCAGAGATTGAATTCAGTAGGGAATGAGGGGATGGGAAAAATAATGAAATGGGAGATCACTGGGCAATTGGGAGGTCAGGGGAATAAAGGGGAAGTAAAAATTCTAGGGCTGATTTTCAAAGCAATATTTCTGACTAACAGTGAATAAAGTAACTAAAGGAACTAAAATTTGGTTAGGTAGGTTAAAGGTAGAAAAATTCAGGCTGCTAATAGGCAGAGGTTAGGTTGAGGAAATTTTTTTAAATTAAATTCAAGTTAGTTAACATAGAGTGTATTATTAGTTTCAGGGTAGAGTTCAGTGATTCATTAGTTGCATATAACACCCAGTGCTCATTACATCACGTGCCCTCCCTGATGCCCTTCACTCAGTTACCCCCTCCCCCTTCCCCTCCAGCAACCCTCAGTTTGTTCCCTGTAGTTAAGAGTCTCTTAGGTTTGGCTTTCTCTTTCTTTTTATCTTATTTTAATTTTTCCCTTCCCCTATGTTCACCTGTAAGTTTCTTAAGTTCCACATATGAGTGAAATCATGGTATTTGTCTTTCTCTGACTGACTTATTTCGTGTAGTATATTTCATCCATGTCTTTGCAAATGGCAAGATTTCATTCTTTTGATGGCTAAGTAATATTCCATTGTATATATGGACCACATCTTCTTTATCCATTCATCTGTTAAAGGCATCTCGGCTCCTTCCACAGTTTAGCTATTGTGGACATTGATGCTATGAACATCGGAGTACAGGTGCCCCTTCATTTCACTACATCTGTATCTTTGGGATACCTAATAGTACAATCACTGGGTCACAGGGTGGCTCTATTTTTAACTTTTTGAGGAACCTCCGTACTGTTTTCCACAGTGGCTGCATCAGCTTGCATTCCCACCAACAGTGCAAAAGAATTCCCCTTCCTCTGCATCCTCGCCAACATCTGTTGTTTCCTGAGTTGTTAATTTTAGCCATTCTGACAGATGTGAGGTGGTATTGCATTGTGGTTTTGATTTGTATTTCCCCGATGATAAGTAATGAGCATTTTTTTCATGTGTCTGTTAGCCATTCGTGTGTCTTCTAGTTGAGGAATTTTTTAATAAACCAGGTGTGGGTTTTAAAACAGACTCCTCACTGCCTAATATTCATTTTTTCCCATTTTTCCTTTCTAAGAGAACTGCGATTTTGTTTTGTATGACAATGTTCCCAGTTATATATACTCACAGCCAACCCTCTCTTACATCAAGGAGTGGCTGCCGAATATACTTGTTACCATTGGAATATAAATGGAAATAGCCAGGTGGGCATTCCTGGAAAGGTTTTGATATTATGGTTTATTTATTTGTTTAAAGAAAACTGAATTAGCTGGTCTAGCCCTTATCCTTTGCCCTTGACCTTTTAACTAGCTGGAGCAAAAATGGATGCAATGTCTGGATGCATAGAAGCCAACGTCTGAACATCAAAATGAAGGCCTTGGGTTAAGCAGCTCTGAACAGAGATCTAGAAGGAGCCTGGACTCTAGTAGCTCACTTTATTATTTGCTGTGGATGTTCTTGCTATGTAACAAAATTAACCCTTATGTGTTTAAGCCTTAAGAAAATTTCTGTTATAGGCAGACAAACATGATCCCTAATTAGAAAAGGATCCAGTTGTAAAAATATTGCTATGGAAAATTTATGCCCTAAGAAACAGAAACCTGACTCGTCAGATGACTAACATACTTAATGGTGAATTCACTGATTAAAAAGAAGGAATTGTTTGTCTGGTGTCCTGCCATTTCAAATCTGTCTCTCCAGATTTTCAGGAATATTTATAATTAAAAAAAAGTTAGACTTCATTTATGATAATCCATACTATACTATTCAGTTTTATTAAAATGTTACTATTCTGTGAAACTGATCCTTAGGTTAATTTGGAGAGGGAATAAACTTGCCAGGTCAAAGTTTGAATAAATTAGAGGATGAAAAGTAGCATATATTCTCAAAAATCTGAAAATTAGTTGCAAAGTCACAGGTAATTTTATTATCTGGTCATACTGCCTTAGAATAATAATGTGGAATGAGAATTATAATAAAATTAATCAAAATACAACCCACTGAAAATTTTAAGCCAAAAGCCTACATGGTTTGGTTCTCTATTTTAAATATAACTGTTTTATAATCAAAGATATAATTTTAATGATAATGATCTATTTACTTCATAAGACCACATTTCCATTTCTATTGTGCAATCTAATGAAACGCATTTATTATCTACCACTATCTCTCATACTTTCAATTATGTATTTTCAAATATAGACTCTTAGATTAAATGAATAAAAAACAATATGTAACTATAGATACCACTAGAACATAGCATATAAATGCAGACAACAAATAATATATGATGACTCTAACATATGTAGTCAGATCTGGTACTTTACTTGACTATGGTTATAAAAACTCTGAAAATGCATGGTGATGCACATGATTTAGAATATTTGCTTATAGGATATCTCTGGTCAGAGGGTTTAAAAACTGAGCCTGGTTTAATGTAATTTAATATAAAATAGCTTTGAAAGAGAAGATAAAACCTCCCATCCCGTACAAAATTTAAGCTACCAAAGTGCCTCTTATTTTCATAACACACACACGCACACACATGCGTGCACACACACACACACAGGATCCCATTGTAAATTGTTTTTAAAAACTGTTTACAAATTGAAGGACTTACAGATATGATTCAGTATGATTTACTTCTAATAACTAAATGATAACCACTGAGCAGCATCTAATTTAGATTCATTCCTTAGAATTGATAGTTAAAAGCCAATATTCTTAAAAACATTCCTCATAAAATAAGCCTCCTTGCCCAGATAAAATCTCTTATTATACATTCTGGATCTTATCCCTTTTTAGTAAAATCTGAATATATTCAATTCTACAGTTCAGGATGGTTTTTGCAAACCCATTGAGGTTTCTAACAGATTTTCTAATATTTTTTTTATTTCTTAGTGATATTCTGTAGTCTGAAAATCCTGGATCTAACATCAGTTCTTCAATGAAATACGTAAGTTTGAATAAGCAATTTCCACTACAGAAAAAAAAAAAAAAAGACAAGTTACTGTTTCACACTCAGCAATAATAGTGTATCGGGGGAAAAATTTCTCTGATAAATATTTCTTGTGCATTCATCAGTTACAGAACTGGAGTTGCAAATAGTTAATGGTTGCTGGTCTAAAAATGCCCTGGCTTTAATATCCTCTATAAAGAGACTTTATCAAAATGTTTTATAAATGCAATTATATAAATACAAATTTTTTATTCTCATGTTGCAACAATTGTTTAAATCCTGTATTTTTAGCAATAAATATTTTTTCTTAAAAGTATAGCTTTCTTAAATCTGTTTTCAAAATTAGCTAATTTGGATAACTAAAACTTAAAAACAATACTTTCAGTCAAATATAATGTCTTATGGAATCTCATAGTTGGAATGCTTCTTAAGGGCCATGTATTCTTGCATTTCTTTATAAAATCCTTCAAAAGTCTTCCTAGCTTCATTACAATATCATAACATTTCTTAAACATTTTCTAGGGGTCCAGTATCCTAAGAGGAAGGAGACTGACTATCTTGTCTTAAGACTTGACATTGCATCTCAGATAGCTTTAATTTTACGTTAGACTTACTTCACTGCCACACATTGACCATAATTCTGTCCTCTAAATTATGGAGAAGAGGCAAAATTCCTCAGAGTAGGAGAATCTCACGTCCATACCAAATAGCTATCATTTCTTCAATGACTCCAAATATGGGCATGTATTTCTCAGCTTCTGGTTGCTCTCCTTTGACACATCAAAAGACTTCACTTGTTCTTCATACAGGCTTTCTATTCAAACAGTCTGGAATTGAATCTACCTCAGCAAGTACTAACTAAGCAAGTTGTTTAATCTTTCTGTGACTCAGCTTCCAAATCAAATAGTAAAATAGGGATAATAATTGTACTGAATTTATAAGGTCATTATAAGGATTACATTAGCTAATACACACTAAGTGCTTGGTATAGTGGCTAACACACAGGAAGTGCTTAATACATGTTAACTACGATTAAGTTATTTTATCTATACACTACCCATATGCTGAGGACTCCGTTCATTGTCCAGAACTCTACCAAGCTTCCGACACACGTAACCAGCTCTTATAGATATCTGAGTCTGAACTTCCCATAGACGCTCAAACTTGGCATTATCTCTCAGCTTTCCAACCCTGCTTATCTAACACAAACTAGCCTATCACTTAGGTAGAATCCTGAGAATAATATATGACTCTTTTCTCTTTTACTCCAACTGTCCTTGCCCCCCTTGTCTCTCTGCCTTACCTCCCACATTCAACTGTGTTGTATCTTGAATTGTATTATATTAAAGTCCTAACCCCTAACACCTGTAAATGTGAACTTACTTGGCAAAATGGGTCTTCAAAGATGTAATTAAGATGATGTGATGCTGGAGTGGAGCGGGGCCTAAATCCAAAAGTTGGTGACCAAGAAGACACATAGGGAGAGATGAAGATCATGTAGAGAAGGAGACAGAGATTGTAATGATACAGTTATGATACAAGGAAAAGCCAAGGATGGCCAGCTACCACCAGAACATAGGAAGAGGCAAGGAAAGACTTTCCCTAGAGCTTTTGGAGGTAGCATGGTCCTCCTGACACCTTATTTCAGACTTCTTGCATCAGAAATGTGTGAGAATAAATTTCTGTTTTTTGCCACCCAGTTCACAGTACTTTCTTATATCAGGCCTAGGAAACTAATACAAACTGATTCTTCAATTTTTTTTTAACAACACTAAATAGAACTTTAATAACTCGGGGTGTGGTCTATGACTGATTCTTCAATTTTGCTTTTATAAAATTCCTTGAAACTATATCCTCATTTCCATCTCCAGTATTGATTCCAATTTAGCCTTTATGTTGTCTCCCCAAACAATACCTTTACTTCTGGTCTTTTTTAAGGTTCACAGAGAAGATAAAACAAGGATAAACAGAAAACCACAGTAAGAGGTGATGGAATGCTAAAATATATTATGAATATTTGAAGGATAAAGTCATGGGCACAGGATACGCTTTAATGAGAAATCTGAGTTTGGCGTGACATACGTAATTACCCTATAACATAGTAATGGATTGATACTAAGTTGCTATTTACTAAGGTGCTAATTTTCAAATTTGGGAAATATTAGTGAATCACTTTATTTCTTTCAAAGGTAGATGGGTGGAGCCAGACTCTTACCAGCTTTAAATATCACCTATGTGCTGATGACTCTACAATGTGTGTCTCTATGCTGACTTCTATATCCAAATGCTTACTTGACATTTCCACTTGAATTTCCAATAAACTCTGAAACTTAACATGGTCAAAATAGAACTTCATATTTTTCAGCAAAGCTGTTCTTCCCTCAAAGCTTCCTGCTTAATTCAATAATATCTACATTCATCAAGTGCTTAGACCAAAATTTACAAT
Source organism: Eumetopias jubatus (assembly GCF_037043125.1). Taxonomy (NCBI): domain Eukaryota; kingdom Metazoa; phylum Chordata; class Mammalia; order Carnivora; family Otariidae; genus Eumetopias; species Eumetopias jubatus. The sequence continues at coordinate 33,078,956 of NW_028274807.1, forward strand.
GTCATTCTAGCTTCTTCTTTCATATCCCATCTTCTGACATTTCATCCATCTTCTCTGCATTATTTTCAGAGTACATCCAGAATGCAATTCCTTCTCCAAACCTCCATGGCTGTCATCCTATTCTGTGCTCCTGTTAACTCTGTCCTAGACTGCCACAAGGGTACTCTAAATCATGTCTCTACTTATATTCTGTCTCTCTTCTCTTCTCTTCTCTTCTATTCCCACATAAAACAAAATATTTATTATCCATAAGCAGCCTGATGATTCTTTAAAAATGTAAATCAGATCTCAAATCTGCTCAAATCTTCTAATGGTTTCTATTAGCCTTAAAAATATAACCCGGGGCCTTGAATGAGGTTTACACTGCCCCACTTGACTTAGTACTTGCTGTTACTCCTACTTTATTCCTTTACACTTTTCCTCAGGATCACTTTACCAGCTGCACAGGTAACCTTGCTTTTCATTGCACTTGCAGTTTCTTCCACCTGAAATACTTGGCCCCACAATATCTGCCTGGTTTGCTACTATCTTTTTTTTTAGATATCACTTCACAAGAGAGATTTAACTGACCACACTCTTTAAAAAAAATTCCTTACATGACTTCAAGATTTACTATGAATCTAAGGTAAACAAGACAGTATGGCATTGGCAAAGAATAGACAAATATACCAATTGAACGGAACAGAAAGTCTGGAAATAGACCCACACAAGTATACTCAGCTATCTTTGACAAAAGAGTAAAGACAATACAATGTCAAATTGACAGCCTTCTCAACAACAGTGCTATGACAAGTAGACATCTACATGCAAAAAAAAAAAATAAATGTAGACATAGATCTTACACATTTTACAAAAATTATCAAAATAGATCATAGGCCTAAGTGTAAAATGTAAAACTATAAAAATCTTAGAAGGTAACATTGGGAAAAATCTAAGCAATCTTGGATGTGGTGATGACTTTTTAGATAAAACACCGAAGGCATGATCCATGACAAAATAATCAATAAGCTATATGTCATTAAAATTAAAACTTTTACATAATGAAAGACATTGTTAAGAGAATTAAAAGATAAGCCACAGACTGGGAGAAAATAGTTTAGAAGATATATATGATAAAAAACTCTTATCCAAAATATATAAAGAACTTTCTTAAAACTCAATAACAAAACAAACAACTTGATGAAAAAAAATGGGCAAAGGGTCTGAACAAATACCTCACCGGGGAAGTATACAGATGGGAATTAAGCATAAAAAGAGGTTCAACATCAAATGTCATTAGGAAAATGCAAGTTAATACAAAAGGATGCTACTATAGACCTATTAAAATAGCAAAAACCTCCAACACTGACAATATGAAGTGCCAGCCATAGTGTGGAGGATAGGAACGCTCATTCATTGCTGATGGGAATGAAAAATATACAGTGGCCCAGAAAGACATTTTGACAGTTTTTATAAAACTAAACATAAACTTGTCATATGATCCAGCAATTGTGCTCCTTCGTATCACTCGAAAGAGTTGAAAGCTTGTGTCTACACAAAACGTGCACACCAATTTTTTATAGCAGCTTTATTGATAACTCCAAACCTTGGACACAACCGAGATGCCCCTCAGAATGTGAATGAATAAATAAATTGTGGTACATTCAGACCATGAAATATTATTCAGTGCCCCCCACATTAATGAGCTATCAAGCCATAAAGACATGGAGGAAACTTAAATGTTACTATTAAGTGAAAGAAGCCAATCTGGGGCGCCTGGGTGGGTCAGTTGGTTAAGCAACTGCATTTGGCTCAGGTCATGATCCCAGAGTCCCGGGATCGAGTCCCACATCGGACTCCCTGCTCAGCAGGGAGTCTGCTTCTCCCTCTGACCCTCCTCCCTCTCATGCTCTCTCTCATTCTCTCTCTCGCAAATAAATAAAATCTTAAAAAAAAGAAGCCAATCTGAAAAGACTATATATACTATAGAATTCCAATTATTTGATATTCTATAAAAGGTAAAACTATGAAGATAGTATAAAGATCAATGGTTTCCAGGAGCTGGGAGGAAGGAAGGATGAATAAGCTGAGTAGAGTGAATTTTAGAGCAGTGAAACATTTTGTATGATACTATAATGGTGGATACATGCCATTATATACTTGTCAAAATCTATAGAATATACAACACCAAAAGGGAACCCTAATATAAACTATGGACTCTAGGTGATATTGATTGTCAATATAGGTTCATCAATTATAAGGCATTGATAGTGGGGGAAGTTGTGCAGGTGTTGGGGAGGGGATATATGGTAACTGTACTTCCTACTCAATTTTTTTTTTGTGAACATAAATCCATTCTAAAAATAGAGTTCATTTTTTTTTTTTTAAAGATCATCACAGGTTATATCTTGACCAGGATTTTTTATAAGATAGGAGATAATAACTGATTGTATAAAATATAAGCCTTTGGAAGTGCAGAGTACCTGTAATTTTTCTGTGGTCACTGATCTTCTCAAATCAAAATCTGGAAAAGTTGATAAAAAAAAAAAAACACCTCACCCAAATCCTCCTAAAAGAAATCCTCTCTCAAACTCTAGTCCTTTACACCACAATTCCTTTTGTCATAGCACTGAGCAATAATTTATGCATAATTACATTTTCTGAGCGAGCAACATGAGATCTGGGACTTGGCCTCTAATACCTGTTCACGCTGTGAATCCTTTGCACCTAACATACTGTCCAGCACTAAAGTATTCAAAACTAGGGGACCCTGGGTGGCTCACTCAGTTAAGTGGCTGCCTTTGGCTCAGGTCATGATCCTGGGTTTTTGGGATCAAACCCGCGGCAGGCTCTCAGCTCAGTGGAGAGCTTGCTTCTCCCTCTGCCGCTCCTCCCTGCTTCTGCTCTCTCTCTGTCAAATAAATAATAAAAAAAAATTCCAAATTATCTGTGGAATGAAGGGAGGGTAAGGCAATGGAGTTGAACTGTTATGACATCATTAATGTTTTGCTTCTTTAAAAAGTATCTGAGACACTTATTACACAATATGAAGGTAGTTAAATTTGGGTGGGAAATACATATATGTCCATTAGAAAGTTTTCTAGGGGTGACTGCCTGGGTGGCTCAGTCGTTAAGCATCTGCCTTCAGCTCAGGTCGTGATCCTCATGTCCTGGGATCGAGCCCCACATTGGGCTTCCTGCTCCGTGGGGAAGGCTGCTTCTCCCTCTCCCATTCCCCCTGCTTGTGTTCCCTCTCTCGCTGTCTCTCTCTCTCTCTGGGGCAAATAAATAAATAAAATCTTAAAAAAAAAAGTTTTCTACACTTTCCTGTATGTTTTAAATATTTCATAACTGAAGAAAGTTCAAATCTCTGTAAGTACCTAGAGTGAGTTGAGAATTCAGAAAAAAATATCGGGCAAGAAAACGCCAAAAACTTGGGGGAAAAAATAGTGACTATAATCAAATTTTCTAGTTTGTGTGTGAAGGACATACTGATTTTTGAATATTTGTACAGAATGCCTGATTGTGGCTTTTTACTATTTGCGTGTAAAATGTCATATCAGTCCTACCTATTTTGATGAAAATCATTTCTGTCTTGTTAATAATATGTCATCTTATTCTTTAGGAATAAACAAAGGTGGCATGAAATATTTTCATTGTGTATCTAGAATTTTCATATACAAGTATTTCTTGATCTTCAGATGAGCCGTGTTTCATTCTTATTTAGTTCCAAAGCTATGAAATCACCTCTGTCTTTTGTCAAATGCTGGTAACTTGGGTTTGTGGTTATTATACTTGAGTTTAATTTTGAATGTAGCCTGAGGCAGAGGCCAGACCCAGTGGTGTCTCCTAGTGAGCTCGGCTGGTTTTATTCCAGTTCTTCATGAAGAACTGCCTGCCTCACTGAAAACACCAACCTAATTGGTGCCCTTGCTGTTTGTATCTAGGGAAAAGCTGCAATCTGAATACACATCAACTGATCCTCAAAATTAATGAGATGAGTTGTATCTCTAAGGGAATACAAAACAAATCAATATAGTTTAGAAATGGAAAGAAACCAAATGTGATTTTGGAATGCTTTCATATTTTTAAAATTTTTCATTAAGAGTAATTTAAAGTTTCCAGCTGAGAAAACTGAGAGACTCAAAATAAATTGTCATATTTAATTGTAGCCAGAGTCACATGGTTTTTTTCAAAATAGGTAGTATTAAACAACTAATTAAGACCAACCATTACTTAAAAAAAAATAATTAACAGATATTTAAGTGGAATAAGTAACCTCATTATTTGGGGCTTTTTACAGAATTCAATTAAAGCTGTTATAGACATTAATTCAGTATAGACTGTATTTCCATCTTTTTATTGTTTCTTCTTTGAAGATGTAAAGAACCTGGTTCCAAGTTAGTATGCTCAACATTATCTTGATATCTGCAAATGTTTTTCAAACTATTCAATATTTCAATCATTTAGGATGGCAGTTATATCCTTCAATGTCAAGTAGTTATTGAGGGATGGAATATTTTTGTGTGAATAATAAAAGTTCTAAAACATTTATGTGAAACCCTGGGTTGGTGCTTCCCACACTCCTTTCAGATAGTTCCTGAAAAAAAAATAGGTTTGGGAAATGCTGAATGATTAACCTTCATTCACAGAGACATATGCCCTACATTAAATTATTAAAGGCACTCAGGAGACATATAACTTTATTTTATTATTATTTTTTAAAGATTTTATTTATTTATTTGACAGAGAGAGACACAGTGAGAGAGGGAACACAAGCAGGGAGAGTGGGAGAGGGAGAATCAGGCTTTCCACGGAGCAGGGAGCCCAATGCAGGGCTTGATCCCAGGACCCTGGGATCATGACCTGAGCCGAAGGCAGACGCTTAACAACTGAGCCACCCAGGTGCCCCAGGAGACATATAATTTAAAAAAAAAAAAAAAAATTATCCAAACATATTCATTCTCAGAGGTCTTTCTTCCTAACACAACAATTAATATACCTCTGGTTAATGAAAACATCATGAAGGACTATAAAACTGATCCAACTCGGAGAGGGTTAGATTCATTCTATTTGTCCTTCACTGAAAGTACTTTAAAGTGATATTCTGGGAATCACCCTGGAGTGCCTCAGGTGATGAACACTGTGCCAAGTGATTGCAACAGAAGATGTTTTGAACCCTAGAGAGGTAGGAGGAGACCAAATTACCTCTTGAAATTGCTCTGGGGATCTACATCACCATGTTTTCATAAGGCCAAAGTGGTGAGGCTCATCATGAAGGCATCGTCAACACTGTCATCACGTTATTGGATGATCTTACCATGGGCCCAGTTAACACTTTATGTTCATTGCTTCATGCTTGCAGCAGATTTGCAAGGCAGCCTTCCTTAACATGCTCATTTGACAGATAAGGAATCTGGGACCCAGAGAGGTGAAGACGCTGGTTCAGGGATATACTACTAGAAACTGAGAACCGGAAACCAAGCCGAGGCTGTTTAACTCCAAAGCTTCACAGGCACCATTATTGTGATTTTATTCCTCCAGTGTTTCAGATTAGGCTTCAGAAAGCTTTAATCATTTCTCTGTTTTTACTGACATACTTTGGGGGTCCTGCTATAACTATAAATTGACTATGTTAAAAATGTCAAGTGTCTTGAAAACTAAGCATACATATTTTTACACATAAAATTTATTATAAGGAAAAGTTAAAACTTTGTACAAACCAAAATAAAAACAGCATAATGACCTCAGAAAAATATTAAGCGATAACTTGCACTACTATTTTCATTTATTTTCTTCCATTATTTTGCTATAAAAATTTTTTGCATACTTATATGATGAATATACAGTAAGAATAGTTGATAGTTGATTTTCACTTACAAGTATTTTATGAATATTTTTGTGTGAATAAATATAAAGGTGCCATCATTTTATTTATTTTTTTAAAAGATTTGTTTACTTTAGAGAGAGAGCGAGCAGGAGCAGGAGGGGCAGAGGGAGAGGGAGAGAGAATCTCAAGCAGACTCTGCCCTCAGCTCGATTTCAGGACCCCGAGATCACAGCTGGAGTGGAACCCAAGAGTCAGATGCTCAACCGACTGCTCCACCCTGGCACCCCAAGGGTGCCATCATTTTAATAACTAAACATGTTCCTTAATATGGATTTAAAATACTTACTTAACCCAATCTCAAATTCCTAGTATATAGACATGTAGACATTTCCGACTTATTTGCTTTCTCTCTCTTTCTCTTTTTCTCTTTCTCTCCCTAGATAGATAGATGATATAGATAGATAGATAGATAGATAGATAGATAGATAGATAGATAGATAATAGATATATAGATAGATAGATGATAGATAGTCTTTCTGTCCTACAAATTTCAGAGAACATCTCTTAAACTCTACAAGAACTGCTTCTAAAACCTCATTTTGCCTGAGGTGATAGAGGAAAAAAATTACCACCTTTCTTTTGTGTGTGGTGTGTGTTCAATTCACAAAATAGTGACAATTTTCTCCAAAACAGCCAAGACTCCCATGTTCAACTATCTTCAGAGCCCAGAAGTGGGTACTCAGTAGTGTAGACAGAGTCAACTCCACAGTAGTTTGGCCCTGGCAACATAGATGATTTAGCACCTTGTTCTATGTACTTGGAAATTACTGCATTGTTTTCCACTTAGAGCCTCTGTTGAAACACTAGGAAGGGAAGGGAAAAATTAAACACTGGTAGGGAGTTCAGACACATTGGGTCTAATTGTGCTTTTTATCTCTGAAGTAGACTCAGAATACCTAAGAAATAAAACTTAAAATCCAAAAACTTTGTTCCTCATCTTTCCCACATGTCATTCAGGGTACTTTGGTTGCAAATAACAAAATGATCCTAGCAGACAGACAGAAATGGAATTTTGGGGAGCTCCTGGGTGACTCAGTTGGTTAAGCAGCTGACTCTTGATTTTAGCTCAGGTCATGATCTCAGGGTCGTGAGATCGAGCTCCACGTTGGATCCTGCACTGGGTGTGGTGCCTGCTTGAGACCCTCCCACCCCTTCCCCACTGGCACTCTTTCTCTAAAAAAAAAAAAGAAAGAAAGAAAGAAAGAAAGAAAGAAAGAAAGAAAGAAAGAAAAGAAAAGAAAAAGAAAAAAGAAATGGAATCTTTGCAAGGATAAGAGTGCATACAAGGTTAACAACAACAACTAAAAATAAAAATAAAACAACTAAGAACCAGGCTTGGATAAGATAGGAATGAAAGTGATCACACAGATAGCCAATCACTTAAGAACCACGACTGGAATGCTTGACATTCAATAGTAGATTAATATTTAGAGAACCAATCTCATGTCAGGAGCTTCCAGGCATTCCTTTGATATCTTTGGTGAGAGGAAACAACATCCTGGTTTACCTTTCCACTACCTACAGGGCACACAGTGTGGGAGCAATGATGTTCCAGAAGAAAATCAGGGACTGTTATGAATAGGTCAGGGAAGCTGGGAGGCCAGAAACAACAAAAGTCAGCTACACACTCAGAAACATTGCTCCTATAGCTCAAAACTGGAAAACATTGATATGTTCAAACATTCCAAGGAAATAAGCACTATTAAATGGTACAATCTGGTAGACTTTGTTCAGCCTACCTAATCAATTTATAGTAACTTTACTCACATGTAATATAGATGAAAATCTCTCTGTGCAATGTTTTCATATCAAAAGCAACATAGAAAAGAAAAAGGATGATGGAAAGCATATACTTTGATTTTACTGCCAAATAAAACTTAAAGCATACAAATAGTAATTTAATTTAAAAATATGGCAGAAATTCTTATACTGCAAAATAAACAAACAAATGTAGAATACCTGGGGAATTCTGCTACAGACCACTAATGCTTAATGTTACTTCGTATCACCCAGCAAAGCACCATTTTTAACATCGTGAATTTACATCATGAATTCCAAGTGAAAAAAAATCGATCTTTACATTTTTTCTACATTATGTGTCAACAGAACCTCTCCTGAAGATGAATTAATGTGAATCCAGTTTGATGAGTAAAATGATACAAATCTCATTTTGGAGAGACACTTAACTCTTGTGGCATTAGTAGTGGGAAACAGGTCTCAGCTCACTCTGGAGTATCACCATCAGGACTTTAAATGGCACAGGCACAAATATTGAAGCAGAGCATCCTCTGAGATAGCAGTTGACCTGAGAAGAATTATTGTTCCCGTCATCACTTTCCCATTATATTACCTTAGAGCTCTGATGGACCCTAAGGTAATATAACAGAAAATTTAAAGCTAAGTTATTCTAGATGGAATGTTTCAAATGGCTCTGTCTATCCAATCATACCGGAAAAAAAAGTTTTCTCAAGGAATTTGTGTGCTAATGGCACACTCACCCCTGCTGGAAGCCACCTCGAGCCTCTGCTGAATATAATGCCATTACCTAGAATGGACAAGGAGGGACTGGACTTGCAACCAAGTGGCAGGGCACATGCATACATCTGTTGAAAAAGCTCAACCTCCGGCTCTTAATCTGTTATCAGTAGTGCAGTGGCAAGTCTGGGATTAACAGTGAGTTAGAACATGTGGTGAGACATCTCAAGAAAGTGGCAAAGTGTTGCTAAGAGGTGCATGGTGGCAGGTGGCCCAGGTGGTTAACTAGTTAGCACTGTAATATTTTATTCTTTACCTAGCTGAGGGCAAGACTGTAACTGTACTGCTAGGAAAATAGAATTACAAGCAATACAAAACAATTAAAAAAATTAAAAAAATCAAAGGATGGGAGCACAGATAGGAAATCTGAGGGCATTTCATATAGAGAAAACTGGACTTTGAGAAAAAGAAAGATGATTTTTTTTTTAAGCGGGGATGAGGAGACAGAGACTAAGCTAAAGCTGTTTCAGCTAGCAGGAATGCGACAATGCTGAGTCCCAGAACGTGGGGGGGAGGCTCAATCCCACTCTACAATATTTAAAAATCCGTTGACAACTTAAATGGATTTCCTTCTCCCCTAGGTCTTCATATCTCAAGGTATTTCTCCCGATCTAACAATCTGTCTCAGAACTGTTTTATCTCATGTGATTTCTTCCCAATTTATATCGTTTCTCCCTTGTTTATCCTTTTAGATCGCTGCAACATTTTTGGTTGAATGGCCTTATATTGTTGTGTATATGGCTGGCTCGCTGACTGGCAGCAAATGATGGCCTTCATCCAGTTGTCATTCATCTGCCAGCAAGCAATGGTTTTCTTAGCTTCAAGGAGACAGTTTGGGAGGTGAGGAAGAAGGCAGAGAAGATGGGCGCCTGGGTCCCTCATTTGGTTAAGCAACTGCCTTTGGCTCAGGTCGTGATCCTGGAGTCCTGGGATGGAGTCCCGCATTGGGCTCCCTGCTCAGCGAGGAGTCTGCTTCTCCCTCTGACCCTCCCCCTCTCATGCTCTTTCTCTCTCTCTCTCTTTCATTCCCTCTCTCAAATAAGTAAATACAATCTTAAAAAAAAAAAAAAAGAAGAAGAAGGCAGAGAAGAGATAGTCAACAGCCTAAAGAAACTTGTCACTGTAGGAAGTGGAGAAGTCTTAATCTTCTAGGGTAGCAGTTACCAAAGAGTTACCTGTGTATAAGCATGAGTTGGATATTTTTTAAGTTTCACATGCTCTCTTGTGCAGCCAGAAATCAGAACAACTGTTAGAGCAGTTGGAAAGTTAGATGTAGGGGAAAAAAGAAAAGGCAGTGATCTACATATCTTGGGGGTCCTTGAAGACCTTGTCAGTGTGTCCCTGAGATCAAAAGTGCTTAAATAATAGCTGCATGAGGTCATTTGCCTTTTTTGCCATTATTCTCTCATGACTGTATATTATGTTTTTTCAGTGGTTGCATGATATGTGATATCAGTAGATGGAAAGCAGAAGCAGAAAGATGATTACAGCTGGCTTCTATTAAGCCAGACGTTAATAATGCTTGTAAAAATATAATACATCACCAATTTTTAAAAATGGAAGCTTTTAATGTGTTTTATGTTTTCTATTAAGTAGAAGTGTATTGTTATTTTTAAATTAATTATACATGGGTCTTGTTTCAGTGTTAGTTTTTAATCAGTGAATATTGATTGATTTAATCAAAAATAAACAACACTTGGGGGCTTTCAGTAGTTTTTAGGAGTATAAAGGGATCCCGAGACCCCAAATGTTGAGAACTGCTGCTCTGTGGATTAGCAGATGCTTCATGAAGTTGTGACAGACTCAAAAGCCTCTACATAAGAGAAACTTTCCTCAGATTTGTTCAAAGAGGTGTGCCGATATTTATTGATGTGACGCATAGCTGAGCACTTTAAATTTAACAAGATGCATAACACAGTATGCTGAATACTACTAACTTATTGATACCTCTCTATCTTTGCAAGACTGTTAGAGACGTTTCAGCTGAATCCTAGCTTCCACCCAGGAGCAACTGACCATTGTTGCTGCATCTCTGTGTTGAGAGGCATACTTCACGCTCTCAGGGCTTGATGACATTAGGCAATAAAATATCCAATTAACTGCTCTTGCTTTATTCCCATGTTGACTGTGAAATCATATAATTATAATTTAACTTGCCTATAGGAGAGGAATATGCTGATCAGTAAATAGAAGTATTCAGTCCTCTTGATAGCTATATGTTTTATTTAATAATAATTAGATCTCACTTGGTCATCTTGTAAATTAGTCTTGTGATTGTGGTTAAGCCTGACTGCATCCCCTGGAGACTGACTGACTGATTCAGGGTGCACAAACAATCACATTCCTAAAAATCCGAGTATCGTGCCCTAGAAATTGGATCCCTGCCAAGTGAGGAGCTCTTAAGGGAAGCCACTCTTTCTTCCCCTCCCCAATATGTTTTTGAAATTTGCAAGGATGAGTTAAATTTTGTTTTATTTGGGCCCATAAGAGACACCAAATGCCAAACCCCCTTTAAAACCACCTACATCAACCTGTACCCACTATACACATTAAGTGTTGAAAGATTTGCTCAGTATGTAGATTTAACCAAGACTTTATGTGTCTTAAAAATTATGGGGAACCATACCACCATTCCACTTCATAGGAAAAATAAAATGTGACTGAGGAGTGAATTGCCCATTGATCTCCATAAAAACACTTTTAGTCTGTTTGGGCATTAAGTGCTCTTAGAAGCTTATTGAACTTTTGAGCTATAACTTGAGCTTTTATACTCTTTACAGCCATGGTTTCACCCAGAGAGATGAATGTTTTAAATTAGGTGTCCAAGAAAACCATTAACCTTTTCAGGTAAATTGTGTTATTTTCTTCACTCCTGTGACTTATATAACTAAAAATAATGCTGTATACATGGACAAAGGATGTTAGCTGTGGCTCACCATAAAAAGAGGATGTACAGAGTTCTGTTTTCTGGGATGATGGATTTGTGCTGATGGTATCATCCTTTTCACAGAATTGCCCCCAGCATCCGCCTCTGTGGTTCACCGTGTTTCATTGAGAAGGCTGTGGTTCCTGTCAGCCTGTGTTAGCCAAATAAAAACAAAAACCCCAGGCTCATATAACCACCATCCCCCTTCACACCACTACCCAGCACATGAGGTTTGTTTACTTGTCTGGCAGTTGCAGTCATTTTATAATAAATTTTCCTCTCTAAAACACTTACTTTGTCTGTTTTGCTCCTGGACCTGTGGATGGACTGGACCCAGTGTGTTAAGCCAGAATTTTCATTCTTCCATAAGGATAATTCCATTCTACCCCCCACCTCCACCCCACTTAGTCTCTTGGAAGTGACAGAGTACATACTTAGAACGATTAAGCATACGTCAAATATATATTTTGCAATGTTCAACAGTTTATTCATCGCATACTAAAAAATTTTAATATCTATTATTCACTCAAGAACAAAATAATTAGCCCGGAAAATTCTGGCCTGAGATGGTCTGAATATAAATGGGCTCGTAGAGAAGAAGTGAAATAATTTTTCCCCTCACATATTTTCCTGTGATTTTTGCCCATAGGAAATGTTAAGAATTTATCAGGCAGAAAAATTGTAAAAGAGATGTGTCTTGTCACTGTTAAGAATGTCATGGCTTTGTAGCTTTTCCACAACTATGGGTAACATTCTGAGGAAGGAAAAGCCCTTCAGACAATTCTTAGAGGAAACAAGAAAAGGCCACATTGCTTGCAAAGGCTGGAGAGAATTCAAGTCTAACTGAACTAAACATAGAAATGTAAGGATCAGAATATCTCTTTCAGCAATGACACAGTTCACATGAACTATAGAAACCCCACTTGCTATCTCTGTTTACTGCTTCAGGCCATCTGCCCAATGGCAAGCATTAGCTATTGAAGTCAAAAGGAGTTTTAGGTCCTGATCTTTGGTATGTGAATTTGTTGCAGTAGGACCCTAGTTATTGACACCGTTGTTGAAAACATTTCTTCATTTTAGATTTACCTGCATCAAGAGTTATGCATATATGAGGTGTACATACTGATATTTGCATACGAACATTAAAATACCTGTAAAGTTTTCTAATAAAAAAAATAATTCAATGTGATTAAATGGAAGATAGTTTATCTATCTATCTAAATGTATAAATAGAAATTTATCCCTCCTTCTGGAATAAAATAAATTAAATTTTATATCTCTATCATAGGTAGTTAATCATAAATTCTGATTAGTTCTTTCACTAGATCCTATATTAAGTGCACAAATAGCAACTAACAAAATGAATTTGCTTTGAAATTCTTGTTATAAAAATATAAATTATTCAAACTATAAGATTTTTCAATATTCAAAATATTTTTTGAACAAATGTTTATTTAACACCAACTATATGCCAGGTAATGGGCTATGTGAAGAGAATACAACAGACAGAATTAATCTTAGCCTTTGAAACTCAGTCACCAATTACAACAAAGTATAAACTATTAGAAAACGAAAGCTATTTGGATACACAAAGAATCTTTTCTTCTGGAAGGTGAATGTCATAAAGTATTACATGAAACATTTACCTCTATATAATCCTTCGATTATGGAAACTCACTTCTGGGCACTGATTTTGTTCAAACAACTTGTCTTCTGGGAGTCTTGTAGTTTGGTATCAAGACCAAGACCTCATGATTTATTTGACTTGTGCACATCCAGGTGTCTGTCTTAACAATGTCTTTCTTTATCTTTTATACTAAATGGATTCAATCTCCTTGGTTGCCATAAAGAAGAGGGAGAATATTCTGTTATACTGGTAGGCTGTCATAATGTTTGCAACCTAATTCAACTCCAAGAGCCTGGCTAAGGAACTAACTATCCCATATTCCCATCTCAGAATCAGGTCTAACAGAAATAACCAATAGGGAGAGATGAGAATACAAACTCCTCAACAGAGTTTATTTCCTGATTCATTAATGGTTTCAGGAAACTGGTCATTTCTGGGAGCATTGTTGGAGTGGCTTAATGGGGCATATGTCTTGTCATTTTAAAAAGAGAAAACTATTTCCATTTAGGTAAGATTGGTTAACTTTGGAGTCCTTACAAAAAGTAATCTAGAATAGCTTCAGTACAATGATTTGTCACTTATTACATATACAGGTCAGGAGAGAAAAAAATGACGTTACGTGGTACTGCCTAAAGAGTCTGTGGAACCTCTATGCTGTGGAACATCTATGCCTCAAGTAAATTGATATTCTCTAGGCTTTTTCTCAAAGGCCATGCCCAGGTGATTGCCAGTGGATCCCTGGGGCCAAGATGAGCCCAGGCAAAAGGATTTAGCCATCAGCTAATGATATGTACCATCAGCATGGGAGATACCATCAGTGAGGCGAGCAGACAGCATGCATTTTTCATCCCACACCTGATATTATCATCATCTTCTGCACTAGACAAGATTTTTGAAGTTTCTTAACTAAACTGTTTTGTTTCCTTTACAGAACTTTATTTTTTTTAGGATTTCAGGGTGATATTATGATATTAGCCCACATTAAAAGAGATGCCTCTGAAACTATTGTTGTACATATTTTTACTCATCATAATATGTTGTTGAAATGTTATTAGCTGAATTTTAGTGTTCTTTTTGTGAGGACAAATAGGAAGAAAATATTACTTTCAGTTTCCAACCTGAAAGAATTTAGTTTCTGAACCATCTTGTCTTTCTCTTATGAAGACCCTGAATTATGTCCTCCTCTTTAAGTTGGGGTTAAAATGTTGAAACAAATGTATAGATTATCTACAGTACATGGATATTTTTTTTCAGAATCAATTTTTTTGTCTTAACTTTATTCTTGTCTTTTTCTCATCTCTTTTTTTGTCTGATTTTTCTTTCCACTTGTTTTCTTTCTTGTAATTTACTTTGTATTATTGTGACTTTTCTTATACTATTGCCAGTTTTATTATTTTTTAATATTTTTAAAGATTTTATTTATTTATTGGACAGAGAGAGACACAGCGAGAGAGAACACAAGCAGGGGGAGTGGGAGAGGGAGAAGCAGGCTTCCCGCTGAGCAGGGAACCCGATGCAGGGCTCGATCCCAGGACCCTGGGATCATGACCTGAGCTGAAGGCAGATGCTTAACGACTGAGCCACTCAGGCTAGCAATAGCTAGTTTTAAAGTGGCTTTTTTCTCCCCTCTGGCAAATGATTAAGAATGAATGAATGATGAAGAGGGGGAAATCGGAGGGGGATACAACCATGAGAGACTATGGACTCTGAGAAACAAACTGAGTGCTCTGGGGGGGGGGTGGGGGGGGATGGGTTAGCCTGGTGATGGGTATTAAAGAGGGCACATACTGAATGGAGCACTGGGTGTTATACACAAACAATGAATCATGGAACACTACATCAAAAACCAATGATGTAATGTATGGTGATTAACATAACATAGTAAAAAAAAAAAAAAAGAATGAATGAATGAATGAATCTGTGCCCAGAAGGTAGGTTAGAGAGATTTGGGGAAATACTGCGGGAGAGAGAAAAGCTGAAGGGAGTAAAAGGACTTTGTAAGCAAATATATGTAATAGCTTTTGATCTTGGAATCAACAGACTTATGACCTGAAAATGATTTATGTAGAAAGGAGAGCATTAAGAGGAGAAGAATTAAGATAGTGAGAAGCCATGGCAGAGGAGAACTTTCTTCCTGTCAGCCACCGAAAGGCAACAAATGGTCACATGGTTATTTTCCAAAGCAAACATGAGGCAAAGGCCTCAGGTAGGGCAATGAGCTTTGCATGATAGAGGAAGCAGTTTTATATATTCAGAGGCCCTTTACAAGCTGGCTTTGCGCCTAGAGCGCGAAAGTTCAAATTCAGCCTGAGTCCTAAGGTAAAGTTTCCTTGCAAAAGATCAGATTACACAGCCCTCAGGCTAGATGGGAGCGCCGGTGAGCTGGGCAGTCAGTCCCACAGCTGCTCGCTTGCTTCTGCTGATGCACACAAAGCCTGAGTTCCATAAAGACGGTATGCACTGATAGTCATAAAAAGTCTTACCCAAATGCTGCAATGTAGTTACTCAGGAATCAGGGACTTTCTTTCAGAAGCCAGGAAAATGCACACACACACACACACACACACACACAGGCACACAGGCACACAGGCACACAACTGAGACAATATAGGAAAGATCCGCCTCATGATTTAAGACAGAGAATCATAAGGTTGGGCCTGCTTGAAAGACTACGGACAAATGAATTGAAGAATCGACTGCTAGTGAAGGGCTCTTCTGAGGCCTGGCGTGAAATTTCTAACCTTGCTAGAAGGCTAGCTGAGGACAAAGCACAAGGTGATAGCCTGCAACCTCCCCACCCCACACTCCTGGGTGGGCTATGTGTGATATTCCTCCAGGAAGCCCCCAACTGTCTTCATGTTAATGCCTTGCTAGAGGGAAAGACAACCTTAACTTGACAACGGCAAGGCCTCGGGTATCCTGTGAATCTTCTTTAACATATGAAAATCCTTACCTCCTCCAACTCCCAAGTATGTATATAATCAGCCACCCCTCACAACCCTGCTGCAGCAGCACTTTCTGTCCAAGGGTCCTGTCCTCTTTCTAGGGAAATACTGGAAGGTAAAAAAACAAACAAAACACCTTTTAGATATAAAATGGTTTTCTGCTTTATGTGCCTACCACATCCATAAGTGTCTTAAACTATTGAGAAACTTTAATGGGTCCTAAATGTGTAAGTAATTCTAGGGGGGATGCTGGCTTATTTCAATAAGTAATTCACAGAATGGTACTGTAAGTTCATACCTTAACCTGTGTGACTTAAATTCTCTGAGAACTCAATTTCGCATCAGTAGAACTGCAGTGTTGGATAAGATAATTATTGAGATGCCTTCAGGCTCTCACACTGTATAATGCTAATTATGTGTGACTACTGCTGTTTGAGATTTCTGACATTACCTTACCAACAACCACAGTGCTGCACATACTAGCAAGCTAAAAGTGTTTAATGCATGAGTGGATTTTAGTTTGCATTGCTTAAATTTAAATAAAGAAACTTAATGAAATATATTTTCCACCAAAAGAGCTATATCCCACAAAATATCTTTAAAATACGCTCTCCTTATTCCAATTGTTCAAGGTAAAGATAAACTTCAATTTGCTTTAATAACAATATAACAGATCAAAATATTAATTAACACAATGGAAGTGGAATATACACTAAATGGCCTTAGCAATTACTTTTGTTTTGGTCCAATAAAACACAAGTTTTATTGAACAAAAACAAAATAAATTTGCCACCCTTGTGCCTTGTTTTCATATTTAACAAATTTTCAAGAGAGAGTTGGACAAAGATGCCATAGAGGTATGCAATTCAACCAAAAGAGCCATGTGCGACTTACGATACAACAGGTGTTCAAAAACAAAAAGACATAGTAAGGTGTTACTCTTTCTAAAGGTTTGTGGTAAGGGGAGGGGAATTCAACTGACTCAAAGCTTGCAAAAGTATAATCAAATTGCAAAACTTATTGGTTTACAAATTCTTGAAAATATTTTCTCTCTTCAACATTGGAATTCATCATTAGCAAAAGCGTGCATAGACGTTTGGATAGGATGATAAAATATAGAAGTTTCAGTCTAAAGGATGAGAAGGATTGAGGCAGGAAAAGAGAAAATATTTTTATGCTTCTGCATTGTCAGAGATTTCTGAGCAAATTTACAGGAACTTGGGTTAAGGGACAAACTTGGGTGTAAAGATGACTGGACAGTGAGAACTTTGGAAAGATTGAACTTCCTAGAGGTGTGTCTTTACGTATTAAAATGGAGTGTAACTGAAGCCATGGAGACATTGTGGGGGTTGCAAATCTGGAGACACTCATCTGCGCCCCCCCACAGTCACTTATTTATATTCCAAAAAGGTAGAACTTAGAGATTTCCCTTTCTCTTCCTGAGGAGAATTCATTTACATTAAGACAAGTTTCTTTCCTTCTCCTTAAGAGTGGGGCAACATGTATATGATTCATATTTTTTTGGCTCCTCTCTTGTGGTGCAAGAATCCCTTTTTGTGGCAAATGCAGAGTCCATCTGGCTCTCATAGCATCAACTAATGAAAGAGAAACATTGGGGCATGAAGAACCAATGCTGTTATTGCCCTAAGGAACAGTAACTCTGATCTCTGCTCCAGAAACTTTGTATTCAGGATATAAGTATAGATATTAAAAACCTATCAGTCACCAAACAAGTGGGAGCTTTTCTTTTTACGGTTTCCACCAATATCTTTATATTCTATCACAAGGAAATCTTTTTGGTTATTACACCTTTCTCTCAACTAGTAAGTTTATTAATTCATCTATCAATCAATTCCTTTAAATTTCAACTGTGTCAAAACCTAATAGATTACAAAGATGTGCAAAACCAAGACTTGACATGGAAAAAAATAAAGCTGATCAAAAGAGCAAAACCCGGAAATAACAAACCAACTAAGCAAACAAATAAAACCTAACTCTCTTAACCACATGATGCACATGGAAGTGTATTGTAAAAGATTCATGATTCATGCAGTCAAGAATAACAAGAGAATTTCCTCAGAGATTGAGATGGCATCTGCCTGAAATGTACAGGGACATTTTCTTAGTGGAAGTCTCTGATGGACATCATTCCCATTGAGAGAAAAGGGAAACAGTGTTTGTATGAAAATATCTCTACTTTGAGAACCAGAGGCAACAAATAATACCTAATTACTCAGTGGTATATTTTGCTAAATGGTTTTTAATATACTGCTCATTACAATCAGATATTTTATAGGATTTAAATTTTATTCATATTTAAGATTTAAAGCATCTGACATACCTTTCTTCATTCAATACAAATCACTTGAATTTAATATGAATAATTGGGGCAAATCTTAATAAATCAACAACAAAAGGCCTTTAAAATAATATTTTTTGGCTAATTGTAATTAAAAGTAGATGATTTAATTTTCTGAGGAGTAAGTTCAAATTATTTTTTTCTTTTTGTAAAAATTGTGACAAAATAGACATAACACAAAATTTATAATTTTAACCATTTTTAAGTATTCAATTCTGAGACATTAAGCATATTCACATTATTGTGCAACCATCATCAGACCCTTCCACAGAATTTTTCATCTTCTCCAACTAAAACTTTTCATCTATTAAACACTAACTCCCTAGCCTCTCCTCTGACTGCTCCTGACAATCACCATTCTACTTTCTGTCTCTATGAATTTGACTCCTCTAGGGACTTTATATAAGTGGAATCACACAATATTTCTTCTTTTGTGATTAACTTATTTCACTTAGCCTAGTGTCTTCAAGATTTATCCTTTTGTAGCATGTGCCAAAATTTCCTTCCTTCGTAAGGCTAAATAACATTCAATTGTACATAGAGACCACATTTTATCTATTAATCTGTCTATGACATTTGGGTAACTTCCATCTTTTGAGGAGTGTGAATAATACTGCTATAAACATGAGTCTTTAAATATCTGTTTGAATTGCTGCTTTTAATTTTTAGGGGGTTCCGCCCACAAGTGAAATTGATGGATCATATTTTAATTTGATGTTTAATTGTTTTAGGAATCACTATACCATTTGTCACAGTGACCATTTTACAGTCTCTTCAGGAAGGCACAGGTTCTACTTTTTCTACATCCTTGCCAACACTTGTTATTTTTTTGTCTTTTTTTTTATAGTCATACTAATAGATAGTAAGGGTTATTTTTATTTGCTAGATAACAAGACATCTTCGGTATGTCATGCTTTACAAAGTAATGAGAATGAAGAGTAATTATATCTTACTCTAATTTCTGTGTTTAGCGAATTTGGTGGCAACCACTCTTTTTAATGTCTGTGAAAAATATCTCTTTGATTTTTTTAAAATTTTATTATGTTATGTTAATCACCATACATTACATCATTACTTTTTGATGTAGTGTTCCATGATTCATTGTTTGCATATAACACCCAGTGCTCCATTCAGTACGTACCCTCTTTAATACCCATCATGAGGCTGGGTCATAGGGTAGCTCTATTTTCAACTTTTTGAGGAACCTCCACACTGTTTTCCACAGTGGCTGCACCAGCTTGTATTCCCACCAACAGTGTAAGAGGGTTCCCCTTTCTCCACATCCCTGCCAACATTTGTCATTTCCTGACTTGTTAAAAATAGCCCTCTGATTATTTGTGAGTAATAAATAATGCTTGTTTTATAATATATTATAAATAGCAAGATTTAAAAATGTCCAATTACAATCTGCTTTATAATTAAACTTCAGAAATTAAGGGAATGCATTTTTTCTTAGTATTTTATAGCATAATCAAGAGAACTGCTAACTTGCTGACAAGAGACACAATTGATAAATATCAATGGTTAACTGTGGACTCCATGTCTATATTTAATCGGTCTTCAGGCAAAATACACATCTAAGGAAATTAAATAAATATGCAATAATTATTGTTAAAGTAGTCATAGTTTTAATTTCACATTTCACAATACTCCTTCAAAGTACCAAAGAAAATCCCACAAATATAGGCATGTTATTTAAGTCTACCAATTTTTTTTCTTTAAACAGGTTTACCTTTAGCTCAAGAAACTTAATGAAAAAGTTGATTTCAAAAGGTCATAGAGCAAAGCAATATTTTTACAATAATAAAATTTTGCTTTATTTAGTAATTAACGCCAGAAAATATAGATCTGGTTTGTGTTACACTTAATGAATGTGTAATCATATTAAAAATAACCAATTTTGATTTGTATTTAAATGGAAATATTTTCTGTTGTTAACTCAGTTTTTCCCAAAGAATGTGATTGTAGTCCACAGTTTATAGGTTCCAATTAAAATGAATTAAAATTCATTTCTCTGCCTCTTACTCAAACTGGTAAATTCTACCGACTCCTCATAATTTCCAGTAGACTGATTATCACAAGCTTGTATTTCTGTATCCCAGTAAGAATTTTTTTTCCAATGCATATGCCCAATTTTTCCAATTTCATCTCCTTTTATGTTTTTACTTCAGCAATATTCAGCTCTGCTTCCCTATACCCTCTGTCCACCAAAAATTGTAAATTACTAACATGAGAAAATATCCTTTTGCTTTACTTACCTTGTTCTCTGACGAGCAAAATTTTTATTTTTAAACACTCATCTTGTCTATTTGAACTCATGATATATTTTAATGCTTTACTAATTTGGGGTTATTTTCATTGCTTTAGATCATTTTTAGAAAAAAATCTTTTAAAAAAGAAACTATTTTCTTATTGACTTTCATTTTAATGTTGTGTGTGTTTCCAGAGACAGAATTCTTCTAGGGAAAAAAGAAGATAGTTAAAGTGATTAAGATTGTGTTTAGGTCTGTGATATATTAGAAATATAGCAGTGATGTTCTCTGGAAATATGTTTGGTACTATAAAACTTTCATTTTTTTCCAAAGGCAATGTATCACAAAGCAGAATAATTGTGTCACAATTTTGGCTCTTCCATTTTCACATCTATAATTTCTCCACGGCAACTAACCTATATCGCCTTCAGCTATTCACCATTAAAAAAAAAAAAAGTTGGGTAAAGAACTTCATACATTAAAAAGAAAAAACAAAAAACAGAAGATTAATTTTGAAACATAGGGAAAATTCTTGAACAGCCACTTCAATGAAATATAAGTATAATGAAATAATTGGGTGCCTGGGTGGCTTAGTCGGTTAAACTTCTGCCTTCAGCTCAGGTCATGATCCCAGGATCCTGGGATGGAGTACTGCATCGGGCTCCCTGCTCAGTGGGGAGTCTCTTTCTCCCTCTACTCCTGCCCCTGCTCGTGATCTCTCTCTCAAATAAATAAATAAAAATCTTAAAAAAAAAAAGTATAATGAAATAATCAATAAATATGTGAAAAGGTATTCAGCTTCATTAGTCATCAGGAAAATGGTAATTCAAACCACATGATATATTATAAAAACAAACAAAACCCCAAAAGAACAGCAATAACAAACATTGGCAAAAATGAGAGCCACTAAAGTAACCACAATGTTGGTGGGAGTAAAAATTGTCACAAACACTAGTAAAAAACTGTTAGCAGTTTTAGTAAAGCTAAAGATATATTTACCCTATGATCCAACAATTCCAACTCCCAGGTATATACCAAAGACAGATGAGTGTTTATGTCTAATAATAACAGTGTATGAGAATGTTTATATCAACTCTTGATGTGACAATGAAAAACTTCAAACAGCCAAAATGATCATGAAATGAAGAATGTATAAATAGTATATTGGCTTAAAATGGATTATTATACAACAACAAGAAGGAAAGAATTATGCTGCATAAAACAACATGGATGAATACCAAAGATACTTTTGAGTAAAATAAAATTATGAAATTTAAAAATAGGGTAAAACAATCTAAGGTGATAGAATTCAGAATAAGAGTTATATCTGGGGAAAATTAGTGACTAATGGGGGAGCGGGAAGGATTCTGAGATGTTTGAAAGGTTCCTATCTTAATCTTAATGACAACTGCTCAGTTGTATATATGTATAAACGTTCATCACATCTACACCCTTAAGTTATATTACTCTTATTTGATTATACTTCAATAAATGGGGTAATAACAATAATGATGCAAAAGTATCTCTGAGACCTCTCCCAGATCTAAAACTCTATGATTCTATGAACCCCCTAATCACTCTCTTATTCTATTTTCCTTGTTTATGTCTGCATAGTATTCCTTGCTTCACCTGCTTCCTGTCAATATAAATAATTCTCATGCCTGGCAGTTCTCTAAAACTCAAATGAAGAATTTGACTCACAGTTTATGCCCTCAGAATTTTCACTGCTCCACTCTCAATTTTATCTTGGCTTTTTCTTTTTCTTTTTCTTCTCCCAATAAATCTTTATAATTTAAGTGTTAAACACACCAAGGTAGCAATATCACACATCAATTGTAAACTGCTTCTCTATATTGGTTGGGGAGAAGAGCATTCGAAGATACTAATCCTATACTGATGGTATGTTAGTAGTACACTTTTAAATGACATATTTATTTAGTTTTTGATTCAGTTTTTGATCGTGTTCTATTGAGGTTTTAACATCACTATCTGAAAAAATATTATTGGGGGATAGTTTGTTTCTTTAAATTGCAATTTATTTAAAGAAAAAAGAATTAAATTCACATATTTAATTTCTTCATAAATGAAAAAGTGTCTTCTGTGTATTTTCACATTTTACTATTTAAATGATGTTCTTAGAAATCAGTCCTTATTTGTTGGTATATGTGAATTCTAAAAATAATGAGAATAAAAAACAAAGCCTTAAAATATAGGAAATTTGATGCCTCTCATTGATATAATAGAACACAGAGATTTTTTTTTTCAGGAATTTGTCAGAGCACTCATCTCAGATCAATCCTCACACACAAATGTGTGTTTTGAATCCCATGTTATTTGAAGAGAGCACCTTCTCCATAATAATGTGATAGCACATCTAAATTCTAGGGGATTTTATACCTCAGTAAACATCAATACAATGCAAATGATGATTTACTGGTTTTCTTTTATCTGTGATCTTTTATTCATTGCCTCATGTAGAGCAAATGCGAAACGTAGTCTTTGTTCCTCAAATACAGAGAGAGGGTGCAGAATTCTTGGATTAGCGATCCTTCATTTTTAAAAAAAATGAGAAAGCAAGCATTCAACATTTTTGCATTTTATTTTATGATAGGTCATTTCCAGCATTTTAAAAAACTCTAAAAGCAATGATTGGTCCTGAAGAAAATAAATTCGGTTTTGGTTTTTTAAGTATTATATTTAAATATTTTTCTTACTCAAAAGGGATTTTGATTAAATGAAAATTAAAAAGTGCAATTTTATTCCATTCAAATAGGCAGAGCTGACATCCACAAACCTGCTTGAAATTTTCTCCACTGGAGCTGTGACCAGGACGAGGAGAGGAGAGGCAGAGTGTGAACACCACAAACAGACAGCGGTGCCCTATGTTAGAGGATATTGCACTTAAAGATTAGTAGTGTTTAATATTTAATTTCCAAATATAACAAGTGATAGGTCTCACATAATCTCACAGTTCAAAACACCTTAATTCTCATCAAAACAAAACATTTTCTAATGAGCCAAACTCCTTTACAGAAGTTTCTCCCAGCAGTTCCCAGATTGATATGTGGTAACTAGCTGCCCATTCTACCCTTAAGTAGCTCTTAACTTGGTCACTTTGCTTTTGGTGGCTGTTGTTCTGTTTTCATGTTGAGACATAACCGCTTACCCGCAATTTCTGCTGTTTGCCCCTTACAAGTGCTGCCTTCCTAGGGCCTGTAGTCATGTGGCAGCACAGAAAATGCATGCAGACCCCTCTCCTGGCCTTTCTGAGTCTGTGGCCTCAGGCTGATCATCTTCATGCTCTTGCCCTTTAATGCTTTCTTTCTTTTTTTTTTTTTAAGATTTTATTTATTTATTTGAGAAAGAAAGAATGAGAGATAGAGAGCACAGAGGGAAGAGGGTCAGAGGGAGAAGCAGACTCCCTGCTGAGCAGGGAGCCCGATGCGGGGCTTGATCCCGGGACTCCAGAATCAGGACCTGAGCCGAAGGCAGTCGCTTAACCAACTGAGCCATCCAGGCACCCAAAGCTTTTTTTCTTTCAACACCCTTCCTGAACCCGTCCTCCCTCCCTCCAACCTTTCTCTTATTTCTCTTTCTTTTTCTTCTTGTTTTCAATAAACATTTAACCAGGATCTACTATATAAAACGAACATCGGAGCTGTCATTGGGACTATACAGGTAAATGCGATAGAGGTATTGTCTTCGAAGAACTGTAGTAAACTATCTGGTGTCAGCTAAGTAAATGATTACAATTCTTTAAAACAAGGGTTGTAATAGAAATAAACATGTAGATTATTACTGCATTCAATCCTGACAATAATACTCTAGAGATGGGTATTATGATGTTTATTTTGCTAATTATAATTAGCAAATATATGCTTATTGTAGAAAATTATATACATGTGATGACCATAACAATTATCATTGTTGGTATTATTACTGTGAACTTCTATTATGCATTTGCTTTGTGTCAGGCAATTTACTAAGCACTTTGCATTTGTTATCTAAATTAAAATTCACAATAAAACTTTGCTGTGTGTCTTATTTTTATCCTCATTTTCAGGTGTAAAAAGTGAGGTAAAAAGAGGTTTCACGCTTCAAAATTGGTAATTCTTCCTTTGAGTGAAGGTTGTTGGGTTTAGGAGTCTGCACTTTTACAAAGTGAATTTCCAACATGAATGTCATTCAAAAGTATTAATGGACATGTTCTGGTTTTGGCCTTCTGGCATTCATTTTCTCTTTTCTTTGGCCACAGCACCCTGATTTCTCATTCAGGTGTTCACCCCAAGCTTGGAGCTTGCTCTGTTTCTTACAACTCTAGGTGTGGGCCTTAAAGAAACCAGCGATGGCTTTTTCCAATGAACATGTGAATGGTTTGTGGGTGACCATGACACCCAAATCCAGCCAATGCAATATTAGGTGAAAGTTTCTGAGTAAGAAAAATTCCTTTGTTTTGCAGAAGTCACCTGAAGAAACATAAGTTCTCCTAGCGGAATAAGGAAGCTTTTTGAAGCTGGTGCAAATCATGTTGATGTTGGGAAAATCTAGGTTATGTATTTTAGAAGCAAAACATAAACAAAATGGGCAAACTGTGCTACAGGATCATTCTTTGTTTAAACGATTCAGATCCACTTGCCAAAAATTTCCTTTTACTATTCCAGCCTGTTTGGATTGGATTTCTGTCATTTTAAAGCGTATATTCTAACCTGATACAGGTCAATAAACAAGGTATGCTCCGTTAGCCCATAGTATTGATAAATACACAGTATAGATAAAACTGTGCTTTGTATTGTCCCCTCCAAATCTTCTCCAGCTATAGTCTTATTGACTTAGTTGATCTTGACATGAAACTCTGCCATTTCTCTCCCAAAATTCATATTGATAGTGTTAAGTATTATTCAAATAAAATAGGAAAAAGAATAGTCTTTAAAAGACTCATGTAATGAACTGTGCCAGTAAGTTTAAAGACTGGGATGGGATGGATTATATCCATTGATATATTTGTTCAGTTATATTCACTAAGCATTTACTGTGTATCTGCCCTGGGGATAGAAATTTGAACATAAAGATACAATCTCTGCGCTCACAGAATGTACGGTCTTATTCTCTTCCAAGGCTCACATAGTCTTTAATGATACTAAATGCAGATACAGTGGATCAATTTAGAGGTTATTGGGAAATAAGTGTAAAAACATACAGTATAAATTTTTCTAGGAGCATAGTCAACCTAGAATACCAAAAGTGACCTGAATGTTCAGGTTTAACAAAAGCCCTTCAACTACATAGGCATGAAATGATCGGTAATTAGAAAAATGTCACAAGGGTTCCATGTTTTTCCTGTAGGAAACTTTGCTACATGGAAGACGTGACATACATTCTACTGTTTTGACATGATGAAGTGTCAAGGGAGTGACATTTCTGAGGTAATGCAAGGTTGAATTATGCTGACTAAAAATACAGGTTTCCACTACCTGAGCTTGAAGGAATATATGTATAACATTTGTGACTGTAAACAATTAATAATATAACAGAATTTAATTCTTTTTGAATAGTGTGAGAAAAAACTACTAAATTAGGGGAAAAACTCCAACCCAAAAACCAGGTAATATTTTGTTGAAAATTGAACCCATTGCATCTTTCTTTTTTCCATTTTGATATTATTATTTATGAATCTTGTTGAAAATAGATGTTGTTTTTTTATACCGGATCAGTGCTAAATAGACCATTGTGAGTCAGATATTTCTAATTAGCCTTGCCTTATTTCAGTAGTCATGGCTGACTATTATTGGTTCAATATTATTAGCTATTTTGTTTTTTTTTTAATTTTAGATATATTTCAAAATAAAACATGCAAAATATTTCCTTCTATTGTATTTTGAGAAAAATATTTTCTTATACTTTATTCGATAGAAAACTTGTTTTATTAGTATTTATTAGTATCTACTCATTATTAATTTATTTGAGAGAGAGAGCATGAGCGGGGGTGGAGGGGTGGAAGGAAAGAGGGACAAGCAGGCTCCCTGCTGAGTGGGGAGCCTGACATGGGTATCCATCCCAGAACCTTGTGGTCATGACTTGAACCGAAGTCAGAATCTTAACTGACTGAGCCACTGAGGCACCTCCCCCAATCTAGTCATAATTTTTAAAAATTACATTGTAGATTTGAAAACCTACAAAATCTATAATTTACAAACAGTTATCTGAATTTTTTAGCTTGTGTTTATGAAAAGAGTAGATCATTTCACACCTTTTTTTCTTTAATAACAGTTTGTGAAGTTTTTATTTAGGCAAGAATCAGTTAAATTTGTCAACAACTGCTTTAAAAATAATATAGAAATAAGTTTGTGATTTTTAAAAATTTGTTTAAATATAATAGCTTCTAATTACTATTTGGAGGAACTTCTTTAAATTACTAATGATGATAATATGGTGTATTTTCAGCCTAAATAATATATTAAAGTGTTCTGCAGACTGAATTGTCTGTGCCCACCGCTCCAGATTTGTATGCTGAAGCCCTAACATCCAGTGACTATATTTGGAAATAAGACCTTTAAGGAGAAAATTAAGGCTAAATGAAGTCATAAGGTTGGGGACTTTAAAGGATTAGTGTCCTTAAAATTAAAGAGATGCTAGAGATTCCTCTCTCCACCATGGGAGGACAGAGCCAGAACTCAACCATGCTGAAACTCTGATCTCATACCTCCAGAACTATGAGAAAATAAATTCCTGTTGTTTAAGCCACTCAGTCTGCGGTAATTTGTTATGAAAGCCTGAGCTGAAAGGGAGACTTAAAATGGGCACCTAAGACTACAGCAGAAGAGAAAAGAAATAGTGATAGTGGTTGCAAGAGCCTTTCTTCTTTATTCCTTAATTCCTTTCTTCAGCAAATATTCATTACATACCCAGTATGTACTAAGCAGTGAGAAAATAGCAGTAAATAAGGCTATGATCCTGGCTCAACAGAGTGTGTATTTTAACAGGAGGGGTAACAATAGATACATATTAGGCAGTTATAAGTGCTACAAAAAATATGTATATATATGTATTATGTATGTATACATAGTAATGTATTGGCTTAAAGTATAACAAAACTGCTTTTTTTAAAAAGTTGTATTTGTGTATTTTTAGAGAAAGAGCTAGCATGGAGTGGGGAGGGGCAGAGGGAGAAGGAGAGAGAATCCTCAAGCAGACTCCCCACTGAGCTTACAGCCCGACCTGGGGCTCAATCCACAAGACAGATATTTTAGATATAATGACATAGTGGTCACAGACCTGAAAGAAATGGGGGTAGATGTTGGGGGAGAATCATTCAAATACTCAGAAGAAAGGCATTCTGGGTAAATCAAAAAAGCAAGTGCAAAAATCTTGAGACACAAGCGTAGCATACATGGTGTATGTATGAACATCAAGGAGTTGCTATGGATGAACAAGTGTGTATGTGGTGTGTGTGTGTGTGTGTGTAGTGGAAGGAAATAGAGATTGGGGAGGATGGACATCATGTTGGTCCCTGTAGGCCATGGTAAAGACTTTGGAATTTATTCCAAAACTTGTGCTATAATAATTTAAATTAGACATATATTTTAATTTGAAACATCACAGAATTTACAAAGAAAACTGAAGAACATACAATTGATTTTAAAGATCTGATTTTATTAATAATAAATGCACAGAGGCAAAGAAAAAATAACGATCCATAATTTTTTTTTCACCTTTTAATGGGATCAGACATTTGTGTGTAGTGAATGAAGCCTTTTCCAATTAATCTGATCTAAAAGACCCTCACCTACAAAAATCTTTTTCTGCTTAACTTTTCTTCATGGTACTTACTGTCTACCCACAAAAAGCCATCTTGGAATCTCTATATTTATTTCTTTATAGTCTAGTTTTATCTGTTTTACCATTAAAATGTAAGCTTTGTGAGGGAGGGGATTTTGTGTCTCTTTTTCAACATTATATTCTAAATGGCTAGACTGGTGTTCATTAAATGTCGAGTGGCTAAACTAATGAATCTCAGCAGTTGAAATGCAATTTTGATATGTCAATGACAGAAATTTCATAGATAAAATGGAAGCTCTAATCTAATGGAATATTTGTCTTTTTGCACTGTTAAGATTTCAATTCCTAAAGGACGGATTGGGTCTTATTTATGTACAAAGCACCTAGTTAGTACAGCACTTTAAAATAAAGAAAGGCATCTGCTGTGAGTTAGCAGAAACATGCCACAAATCAACTTAATTTTTTTAGGGAGGGAGGGACAGAGGGAGAGGGGGAGATCGGGGACTCCATCTCACAACCCTGATCATGAGTCGAAATCAAGAATCAGACACAACAAGTCGAGCCACCCAGGTGCTCCAACTCAAAATTTTTTTTGAACTCAAAGGAAAAATAATTTTGTTTTAAGGACAAAAGAAATTGAGAAAATAACTGACTGAAGAAACATGTTGTGCTATAGATCCTGGGAAACTGAATGGAAGGAGTCAAAAATCAACAAGAACATAAGATAAAGGGAGTAAATGAGGGGCTCCTGGGTGGCACAGTCAGTTGAGCAAGAACTCCTGGTTTTGGCTCAGGTCCTGATGTCAGGGTCATGAGATCAAGCCCCATGTAGGGCTTTGCACTCAGTGCAGAGTTTACTTGAGATTCTCTCTCCCTCTCCTTCTGCCCTTCTTGCTCCCGCTTGCTCTCCCCCTCAAATAAATAAATAAATCTTAAATAAAAAAAGAGTAAATGAAACTGGGGTAATGGGAGAGTCTACCTTTACTTGTGATTATCAAGTCTTCTTTATGTTATTTTTACTAACATATTTATCAATATAAAATAAAACTGCATATGATCCCCTTAAGTAAGTTCTAGTCCACTTTGAAAGAATATGGACAATAATATTTTTATAGTACCATTTCCTTAGTTACTATTGTACCTACCTCTATCAATTAATGTTTTTTAACTTTTTTGCACATTTAATATAGTAGATCACCTAGCACATTTTCTAAATTTTTATATTACTTAATTTTGAGAAAGTTAAAATGAACTGTCATATTTAAAATGTGTCTATTTTAAAGAAAGAGACTATTAGGTACCTATGAATCCCAACTTGAGCAAAATCCGTGTTACTAATTTTGAGAATAAAACAGGATTTCCTTTGTGATTATTTGAACGAGCCAAGATTTCAATGTCACTGGGGAATTAATGCTGGGATGATCTTGGGATTTGCATAGTAATTGGTTTGATACATATGCTATATACTGTACAGGGCTATGGACACAGATGGTAACGAATAGACCAGCCATGGTCCCAGATATCAGTATAAAAATGTGATGAAATTGATTTTTTTTTCATTCTTTGAGGTTTATAAGTAACGATGCTGGCTAATGAGCTAATTTAGATAAGCTTTAAACAAGAATATAATCATATTAATGATAATTATTGGAAAGCAGCATGAAATGAAGCTCCATTCCAAGTTTTAATTAGTAATTAAACGAAAAGTTATTTGACCTATGATTAACTTTCAGTGTGTTTTTAAAGTTTATATATATGTAAAGTAGTTTTAGAAGTGTTATTCTACATAACAATGTCTCTAAAGGAAATATTACCAAATATGCTTTTAGTAATGGATATGCTAAAAATATACCAAATAGTAGAAATGTGGCACAGTTATGAGTATTCTTATATATAAATTAAACTTTAACAAATGGAACCAGAAAAAGTTGCATATGAAAACATCATCTAAATTAATGCCAGTCCTTAAAGAATTAAATGATTTCTGAGTAATGTATTTGCTTTACCATAACTGGGAAATTGTCTGATGGATGGTGGGCTATAATCATTGTCATTTGTTAATATGGAAAATATTTAGTATTGACAAATAAATTAACAAATAAAAAACATTAAAATACTTTCTCGAACACCTTATCATTTGTGATTT
The DNA here is from genome assembly GCF_037043125.1 of Eumetopias jubatus. Classification (NCBI taxonomy): domain Eukaryota; kingdom Metazoa; phylum Chordata; class Mammalia; order Carnivora; family Otariidae; genus Eumetopias; species Eumetopias jubatus. The sequence continues at coordinate 33,109,391 of NW_028274807.1, forward strand.
CAGCCATAAATTTATGTAACAAAATATTTATTTTTTTTAAATTTATTTATTTTTAAGATTTTATTTATTTATTTGTCAGAAAGAGAGAGATTGGGAGCACAAGCGGGGTAGGGAGCTGAAAGCAGAGGGAGAAGCAGGTTCCCACTGAGCAAGGAGCCTGATGTGGGACTCAATTCCAGGACCTTGGGACCATGACCCGAGCCAAAGGCAGATGCTTAACCGACTGAGCCACCCAGGTGTCCCCTGTAACAAAATATGTAAATACAATGTTATAATGTTGTGGTTAATAGTATTTTGAGGGGCGCCTGGGTGGCTCAGTTGTTAAGCGTCTGCCTTTGGCTCAAGTCATGATCCCAGGGTCCAGGGATCTAGCCCCGCATCGGGCTCCCTGCTCCGCGGGAAGCCTGCTTCTCCCTCTCCCACTCCCCCTGCTTGTGTTCCCTCTCTCCGCTGTGTCTCTCTCTGTCAAATAAATAAAATCCTAAAAAAAAAATAGTATTTTGAAATCACATATGAAATATTAGAAAATGACATACAATATCTTAACTTTAGAGTTATATCATAGATTTCAATATTCTTAGTAACTCTGAATAGGTGAGTAGAACAAACAGAGGAAAAGGATATTTTAATTGAGAACTACAGAAGTGTCTACCATTCTGAAGATTATTTAAGATCAATTCTTTCCAATCAGGTTTAATTCATCAGCAAAAAATTTTAAAGTAGCGTTGCAACTTAATAGTTTACAATTTGCATGTATGTCTTATGGATGTTCCTGAGCTCTTTTCGTATTTTATTTTAAATGTGTGTCTCCTTGCTAGCACCTTCCCCTACCACCAATCCAGGGATTGGAGCATTGTTCATGTGGGACAAAGTCTGACTTATTTGTCTTTAAAACCTATTATTTTTAGTTCCTAGTACATAAAAGGTGGTCAATAAATATTTGCTGAATGCAGGAACAAATGCAGCTTATCTACTCTTATCTACAAGGGGAAACTTCAAGATAATAACTAGGAGTATTCATATTTTTAAAAACTCTGAGATGTTAGAAATTCCCCTGGTAATTATACAAATTACATAGAATTTGCAAATATCTTTCAAAATACTATTAACCACGTTTTACCAAATATCCTTCCAAGAACTTACACATACAATGACTTAATAACATAATGAGATCTTAACAATACATAATATTAGAAAATATTTACATCTCATGGCACAGAGTTAAGTACTAAAATATTAGCCTAAAGGAACAAAATCAAAATATCACTTGCACTCTACAATTCCCTGCATCTTCAACAAAGAAAACAGAATATAATTTAATGCTTTCTTGATGACTTGGGGTCATTAGCATGAACCTCAGTTATGTGACATTCTATTCTGTCACAAAGACAATGTAACTACAAATGTTGATGGCATGAATCCTGTTATCAAGTTTTAATAGTCTCATGTAATTAGGTGTAAGATACGTCACAAAGCAGCAATTATTTTGTCTTCTTCCATATTTTGGTCACTTTCTTTTGTTGTCATTATTTGCTAAGTCCCCATAATTAGCTAAGGAAAAAGCTCGGGGCCAGAGCTTGAGCGTTTTGATTGAAGCACAAGCTATTTGCGGCTGTGGAAGCAAAGGGAAAACAAAACAAGCCATGAAGCAAGGGGTATTCAAAAACGAAATCCTGAGGAAAGTATACAACGTACTTAAAATTTTCCATGAGCTTGGTTTAATATGTTAACGCGGTACCTACAATGACCTCTAAAACAGGAGAGATTTCCCCAAACACTGGCAGCTGCACATGGTGCCAGATGTTTTATTTAACAGATTTGAAACTAAAAATCAATTTGGTTGTCATTTATTGTCCTTTTGAGGATTTAACCATAAAATGAATCAATAAAAAGGAGAAGAGGGAGACAAACAAGAATCTCTATTTTACATTAAATGTAAAAGGGAATTTTTTTTGTAACATCAATCTATAATTGTAATAGAATCTTCTACATAGATAGATAGTCTATAGATAAGCATACATATTCCAAACTCATAACAAATCTACTTACTCACAGAGATACTTGGCATGAAAAAAAAACACCATTTAATAGGAATGATATATTCAAACGTGTTTTAAAAGGGCTACCAAACATTTTAATGTGAGCCTTTGAAATCATTTAGCTTTTTTCTTTTACCTTTAAATTTTCAAGCTGGCCAAACATTTACAATTGGAGAGAATGTCTCATTATTTCTAGAGCAACATTTTGTTTTTATAATACTCATAGCCGAGCAAATATTACTTAAGGTGAGCAGAGTACCTAACCTTGCAGTTTGCCTGTTATATTTCCTGTTACTAATGGAGTTAGCTCATCTAATCCTTTTATAGAATTATCCCTTGTGGTATTTATGTCAATGTCTTTCTTATTCCTTCTATATCATTCCCATGTGGGAAATAACTCCATGTTGACCTTTACTCATGTGCCGCCTCCCCGTGAAAGGGCATCTTGCAACCGAAGGGACCAGGGAAGTTAAGATGTGCTGTCATCTATACGGAATGTCATCAGGTAGAAGGTGCCCCAAGGAGAAGGCTGATCTTCCCTCTTGCTGTGGCCAGGCATCTCAGTGATACTCTGCTCCTAAGTGTTGTCAACTGAGAAGACATATAAGTTTTGAGACATGAGAGAGGAAGAGATATTTGTAAACAGTTTTTTCCTAAAGTTTTTCCTCAAAAGCATATGCCTCTAGTTCTTAAATACTTATTATGCATTCATCTATGTTTTCTGTAAATTTTTTTCATGCTGGAATCCAGAATTGAGCACAGTTTACTGATAAAGTTGTGGTTTATGAGGGTGTTTATAAAGGAAGGAAAGTTGTAGGTTCCTGAAAATTGTTTCTATAATCTATTAGGGCTCACTAGTTTTTTTTTTTCTTAATATCATGGTTAAATAATCAATTAATTTTAATTATAGTTCTCACAGTTTGTTGTGATGAGGCTAAACCATACACCACCACCACCACCACCACCACACACATCAAGAATGGAAAACCTGACAGGTTATCAAGTACATAGGTGCTGGCCTGACCTGGCAGTGACTTGAGTGGACCACCTAAAAGTGTCCGGCTTTCACGTTAATCTGCCAAATTCTCTTAAAGGCCTTCCAGTTATAAAAATTTTAACTCCTAGGAGAGATCATGAAACACTGCGTCTACTTCCTTCAAATATACATTGTTCTTCCATAGCTTCAGGCATTACTAATGTCTCTTCCTTCTAGAATTCATTTTACTTCACATTTTGGGGAGAGCCTAAACTGTTTCTCCCTTCAAGACTTACAAGGAAACACTTCTAGAATCCTGAATTAAGTACCACCCTAGATTTCAGGATTCTGTAATAAATCTGTTGCTTCTGCTCCATCAGCTCTTTCACCAAACCATAGGGCACTTGCCTTTAGTTGTGGTTAGTGATGATGGCAGGACTTCCCCCACCTACTGCTAGATGTGTCCAACATTGCTCATATAGTCATTCTTTTTTTTTTTTTTTTTTGTGGAAACACTACTTCCTGACCCTTTTCCTGGGATGTGCCATCGTGAGATAATAGAAAGTATATGTATTATCTTTGCCCCTGTTCTTGGCACAAAACTCCTAAAACCCTTGTGGATATCTAAGTGATGAAAACACTTTTGTTCTAATATTTGGTCTTTGACCCCAGTTCCTGACACAGAGTTCCTAAATTCCTTGGAATTTCCTGAGTAATAGTGTTTTTTGCTCTTTTTTTTTAACAGTTAATAATATTTTATTGTTATTATTTTAATTTTTAATTTTTTTCTTTAAGATAATTTTCTTTTATTTCATCATGATCAGTGTACTCTTTAATCCCCATCCCCTATTTCTCCCAAACTTCCACCCTTCTCTCCTCTGCTAACCAAGCACTTTGTTCTTTATATTTAAGGGTCTGTTTCTTGGCTTATCTCTCTCTTTTTTCCTTTGCTCATTTGTTTTGTTTCTTAAATTCCACATATAAGTGGGATCATATGGTATGTTTCATTCTCTGACTGATTTATTTCGCTTAGCATTATACTCTCTAGCTCCATTCATGTTGTTGCAAATGGCAAGATTTCAATTATTTTTTATGGCTAAATAATATTTCATTGTATATGTACACCACATCTTCTTTATCCATTCATCTATAGATGGACACTTGGGCTGCTTCCATAGTTTGGCTATTGTAGATAATGCTGCAATAAACATAAGGACACATGTATCCCTTTCAATTAGTGTTTTTGTATTTTTTTGGTTAAATACCCAGTAGTGGGATTCCTGGATTGTAGGGTGGTTCTATTTTTCATTTTTTGAGGAATCTCCACACTGTTTTCCATAGTGGCTGCACCAGTTTGCACTCCCACCAACAGTGCACGAGGCTTCCTTTTTCGTCAGATTCTCCCCCAACACCTGTTGTTTCTAGTATTTGTTCATCTATTCATTCTTTTATTATTATGCATCTTCTATGGTTTTAGCTTTTCTTCCCAAATATAATATACTAAATATATAACAAGTGCATTTTGACCGTATTCCTCAAATATTACAAAAATAGCTAAATCTATACTTAAGAGAGAGGTAGGTACTGTTACTGAAGTTTGTTCTATCACTTGATTTTTTAGTTGTATTGATTTCAGGATCTTGTAACAGAAACATGAGGCTCTCTGCAATCTCAGAAAACCTCTAGTGTTTTTCCCAGCCTTCACTTCCTGACACCAGCTAGATTTAAGATAACAGTATGACCTGACAGAGATAAGATTGTCACCATAAACATAAAATCAATGAAGTTTTCATAAGCTAAATCCATGTTAATAAAGATTAAGTTTAGTTTATCACTAAATTTGTAAGTTAATATTGTACTTTCATTTAAAAAAATAATTATGGAGGAAAACAATGGCAGTTTTCCAATGGTTTTTATTTGGAGAAATAAAATGAATTAATATTGATAAAAAAAATAGCCACCATCTTTGGGTCTATCCCATTTTTACCGTCATTGCTGTTAAAATATTACCGGCCTCCAGACCAGACTCTGATAAGGGCTTTTCTAGAACAGATGCTGGCTGTTGTTCCTGGAGATGAATCTCTGTGGATCTAATCACAGAAAACACATCTAAACATTGCTCAGAAGTAAATCTCAGAGCAATAAATGCATGGAATTGATGAAGAAATAATGCTTTTCAAGTAGTATTGTGCTGCTTAGAATTATAATATGGATCTTGTTTTCCAAAGAAAATAGCATTATCTTTTTAGTTCAAAATGAGTAACTTGTGGCCTTAGGGCTCATATGAGACAAGCTTACAATCCAGCACTGTTTCTTGACTGAAGCCTCATCCAACTACAAGGAACGTTCCTGGCATTTGCATTAGACCCCTTACGCTTTGCAGCTACTCAGTAGCTCAGTGAAAGAAAAGACACTAATTATATGTTGGAAGAATAATGAAGTCATGTAAAGGAAAGGAAAAATACTCCATAGATCACAATGGCAAAAGAACATAAAATCCCTTTGAGATATTTGTTAGCAAATTCAAACCCTATCCCACTAACAGCCATGTTTTGCATCATTGACTTTTTGCAACTAAAATTTTTTATCCTTTCTAACTCAAGGTCTCTCTAATCATAATTTAGAACAAGGAATCCTTATATTTCATGGTACAAAAGAGCAATATGTTGACGAAGATAGTTTGAGAGGAAATTGTAAGATATTTTTGAGTGAGCCTCACTTACTGTACTGAAAATTCACATATTTATTTTTGATCATTGTGCATCTTGTGACTTGTTTTCAAATAAAATTACTGAGTATATTACAAATACAAAATAATTGTATTCTTCAAATATTATAAAAATAGTTATATTTTTGTATAGCATTTTTAGTTATTATACATAATGAATTATTTCAATTGCCTTAACAGATACCTTTATAAGTATGAAATTACTGTTATCACTTTAGTGGTGTAAGTTGAGGAGGGAAAACTTCAAGGAAAACTATTGCCGCTTAATATATAATAAGATTTTTAAAGCATTCTAAAAAAGATAGTGTTTAAAATACACAAACTAAACTCACAAGCTTAAACAAACTGCTTTTCTTAATTAGGTGTTAGACTAAAAGAATGCAAGAAACCTTTTCATTAATTAAAAAAGATGTATACCTGGTACCTCTAACAATAAATATTGGTTAACTGATCATAAAAGGATTTTTAAAATAACCATCAAAATACTATTACTTAGTACCCTCACCATTCTAACATTATAACCGACTTGTTCCACATCAGCTTTGATAAATATGTTTTTTAATAAGTCATCCTGGGATCCGTGTGCTTTGCTCTGGAGCTGTGGCAGTTATTCAAGTCTCCCTAGCTTCATTCACAGCTCACAATCTCGCTCTTTTTCTGCCTCTGTCATCCCCAATCAAAGCGATTACTATAGCATTGCTTTTTCAATTTTCTGTGTCTGAGTTTCCTGCTACCACTCTCCTTTAGCAGAAACCAAAGCGAAGAGCAGAAAAGAGCTCAGGATAGATTTCCACCCTATGAGATCCATTTCCTCTTATCAAAAACAGGCTCCTTTTCCCCGTACCTCTCCCTGAGAATCTCCATTCCACAACGGAGGTGGATTACAGTCAGACAGTTATTTAAATGCAAAAGGTTTTCTGCAATTTTTTCAGACTCCTAAGGGCAACCCACAATTTCTGTCAGCTCAAGATTTTTTTTAAGTTAACTCTGTGAATGGTGCTTTGTGAGTTATATAGTCTTTTGTCAACGTCCTCAAGGAGCTAACAGTCTAAGAAAAGTAGAAAATGAATTTTAGTAAAAGCCATTTAAGCATGATTTAATAAGGATAGAACAGTAAAAAGAAATTAAGGACAATTTTTTTTTTTTTTTTTTTAGAAATTAAGGAGATTTTGTCCACAGACACACAAAAATTTACTTCAATCATAACACTGGTTAAGATATTTTTATATTAGTGTTTGTTTGTTTTTCCTCAAACTTTAATGCGTTTAGAATCACCTGGGAATCTTGTTACAACTGCTGATTCTGATTTGGTAGATTTTGCAAAGCTGAGATCTAAGATGCTGTATTCTTAACACGCTCCCATGGTGCTGGATGATGCTGAAGTTGCTGGTCAAGGACCACACTAAGCAAGACGATAAATCCTTGAAAAAAATCGAGCAGTAAAGAGGCATAGGTAGGAATTGATTGAGAAAGGAGTCTTTGGGGGCACCTGGGTGGCTCAGTCGTTAAGTGTCTGCCTTCGGCTCAGGTCACGATCCCAGGGTCCTGGGATCGAGTCCCACATCGGGCTCCCCGCTCAGCGGGAAGTCCGCTTCTCCCTCTCCCACTCCCCCTGCTTGTGTTCCTGCTCTTGCTATCTCTCTCTGTGAAATAAATAAATAAAATCTTAAAAAAAAAAAAAAAGAAAGGAGTCTTTGGGTGGGGTTTAAAACAGAGGACCAGATTTTTGGAGATGATTTTGCCGCCTCACAAAGCAGGAAGGAAGCCTTTTAAAAGATACCAACAACACTGGAGTAAAGAATAAATAAAACACAAGAGGTAAACACTAATGTAAGTTAAGTCACACAGAACTACCAGAATCTTGGAAGAAGTACAAAACGTTGTCATAATTAGCGCAGCATAGTAACACTGCAAAATTACTACACTGTATGTCTACATGCAAAATGTCTACATGCAAAAACAGGACCAAACCTAACTTGCAAATACCTGGCAGCAAATTACAGAGTATAACATTTGTAAACCAAAAATATCAGGGGAAAATGCAAACGCAGTGTCCCACTACCACATGTATGCCTCTGAGTTTTCCATATTTGGGGAAATTACAGGGGGCAGCATATCCAGAGTACAACGGATAAGCCTCGCCTTGGGAAAACCACCCTCATGATCTTGGTCTCTCTCTCCCAGGTAAGTATTCTTTTTTTTTTTTTTCCTTTTTAATGAAATGCTGTTCTGATTAAAGTGTTCCTTAATCAGAGTTAATGTTTCATGTTATATAAAGGGCATTGATAACAATGCAATTGAGCAATGAAATAGAGAAGCCTCAATATGGTGCCCTTGCTCAGACCTCAATTTGGGGCTTGACCAGAATATTCATTACAGTCAATGCAAATTCTGATTCCAAAATAGGCTGATTGTTCTTCTCTCACAGAGGTGTGGTCTGCTTTAATAAGCAAGCTAGGGCAGAGGAAAAGGAAAATAAGAAAAAGCAATTAATGGTTTCCCCTAGATGTTGAAATATAGAAATTTTGTTTAAACAAAACAAAACCCATGGGATGCAAACATAAAATTTTAGTGGAAATGGATAATCAGTAAATTCCTATTTACATTCTGTTATCCTTAAAAAAACAGATCTTTGCCCGTTAGAAAATCTTTTGTTTTGGAAAAAGTAACTTTTAGGAAATCTATCAGTTGTTTCACCCATTCTTTTATTCATTCACAGCACAAATATTTTAGTTCCATTGTACTAAGTATGGGCAAGATTCAGTACCTAGCCTCAAACAGATTACAGTGTAGTTTACTCAAATGTAATAAATTAAAGAGTATATTAGGATTTACATGTGAATGCCAACTGATGCTTGCTCTATAACATACTACATACAACTTACTTATTGAAATTAGTTTTGGAACTCCTCAGAAACCCGATATGTAAAGCAGAGGAGAAGAGAATTTTTTTACTAAAGCAGGGTCCTGGAATCATGAGCTCCCATATTTCCATTAGATATCTGGCACAAGATTTTGAATCATTTGAGGAGAATTTAATAAAAGGATGAGATTTTTTCAAAAGAATGAGAAGATTAGGGTAAGGGGAAGCAAAAAGAGAATCCATTTACTGGGGCTGTTCCCACACTGGGCCAGATGTTGTCAAGGAGGAAGTAGCCATTGGGACCCAAAATGGACAAGTGTGCATGGGTCCTTTGGTGGAGGGTCAAGAGCAGCCACAAATGACCCTGTGGTAAGGATGCGTAGCAATAGATACATTTCTTTTTTCTTTTTTCTTTTTATTAAAGATTTTTATTTATTTATTTGACAGAGAGAGACACAGCAAGAGAGGGAACACAAACAAGGGGAGTTTGACAGGGAGAAGCAGGCTCCCCGCTGAGCAGGGAGCCCGAGGTGGGGCTTGATCCCAGGACTCTGAGATCAAGACCTGAGCCAAAGGCAGGCGCTTAACTGACTGAGCCACCCAGATGCCCCTAGATACATTTATTTTTTTCTATTCTTGAAGGCAAAGAACAGATTTCTGATTCTCTGGAAGATCTGGTGTTACAGCTACTGAGTCTTTTTCCTGCCTTCTTTACTTTTCTTTGTGTTCACAAAACAACACTCGATTTTAGCCTAAGTGTTTCTTCATTCTTTGAGAGTTGATAATTACAGTTTTTATCTTCGTGAGTTTAGCTGTCCTGACAAATAGTAAAGCTAGCCGTGGCTTGAAGAAGGATGTGGTGGGGGTGTGAATACCGAGGCACGAGGAGCAGTGTTGCGTATCTGGTAGATTCAGGACTCTGATTAATAACTGATACTCTCTGGGGTCCTTCAGGGGTCTCCCTGTCTCTCATTCTCTTCTCCTCCTCCTCATACTGAGTATACAGAAAGGAGACCCAAGCTGCCGCATTTACTCTCCCTTACACTCTGCCTTAGTTCCGAGGCACCAGGGACTCCTGAGGGGATTTCGGGCCTTGAGAGCCGGCCAGGTCTCTACTGCTGTCTCAGGCCAGGGAACCCTAACTGAGCTGTTCACCTGGTTAGCCGTCTCCAGCTTCTCTGTGTTTTCCTTTTATGGGTTATGTTATTTTCCTATGCTTTAGTTTTTACTTTCCGTCTGATTCTAATATTATTTCACCCACTGATCTGCATGCCAGTTTCTTTCTAGTACTCCACTCTGAACATATTTATTGCTAGAAAACTCTCAAAAATTTCCCAGCATCCCGTATTTCCATTGTGTGTCTAATTGTCAGCACCCCCGAATGCACTGAGAGCTTCCTCAGTCTCTTTCTATCCAACACTTAGCATAACAGCGAGACCTAATTACATGCTTGGTACAATAATAAATAGATGATTTAAAAAATCTGAATCTTGAAGATTTTCTTTCTATGAATATATTCTATAGTGTAACCTAGGTATGCTCTCCCTAGATGGATGTATAATATTGGAAAAAGTAGTTCTGGAAAATGTGAAAAATAATCATAGGAAAATAGCTTCTCTTATGTTTGTGTTTCTGGAGTGTTAGTCATGTTCACTGTCTTATTACACAGAGGCTAAAAGATAAGAGTTTATTTTACATGCCTAAAAGCATTTTTAGACATTTTTGTTTGTTTGTTTCATACTGGCTGCTCAGCACTCTAATGAAGCATCATGCTTCTTAGCACAATTACCGAATAGAACGATTTTTTGAAGTCTTGCTTCAGGCTGAAGATCTGGATTCTGGAAAGGATCCATGACGTCCCCAGTGCCCCCCAAATAGATAGATTTAAGTTCAGGTAGGTTGGGACAGAAGGGCTCATTCCACACTGCAACTCCTGAGGAATGTGTGAAAAATAGAGGGCATATCTCCAGGTTTAGACAATAACCACATGTTTGTAGGTGTCTTAAGGCAGCCCAAGTTTTTTGTATTACTGATAGACACACACAGGTGAAGGAACATCCATTTCATAAAGACACTGTAAATTTAAATAGGTATGTTTTGAAAATATGTTCATGTAACTAAGACCATTGATATTTTCCTTGAGAGAGTGGCCAGGGTTATACAGCATCATATATTCCCATATGTACACATGTACTCGCAGAAATCATTTATCCTTAAATAAAGATCAACGTTAATTTAAATTAACTGTTTGTTTATAACTAGGAGGCAACTTATGGACTAGGAAAATGTGTGATTATACAATCATTTTTTTCAATAAATATTGGCTTGGTGTTGCTGCTTTGATGAACTCTCCATGACTTATCCTCAAATGCAGATGCCTAACATTCATAATTCGAACTGGTATAATGCTAATTCTTTCAGATGCACACTCTCACAGTCCTCAGCTGTATTTCTATTCTAACACAATATCATGATGTAATTATTTGCTTACATGTCTGACTACATTTAAAACGGTGAGCTTCTCAATGCAAAAGGTGACCTATTTATTGTTGTATGTATAGTAACTAAGGAAAATAAGGACAATCAACATATGTTTGTACAATAAATGTATAAATGAATCAATGAGTGAATAGACTAGCCTTGAGCAAATAAATTGATTTTAGGTATTCAATTCTTTGAAATGGATTTCAAGCTATACACTGCCTTAAATGTACATATACTATTAAATAACAAAAATTCAACCAAATAAATTTTAAAGATCAATTGGCTTTATTAATCGATTCATGAATCAGCAGCATCCCATCTAGCATGTAAAGGGGAGCTTCAAACAGTTACAGAGGAGGAAAGGTTTTTAAAGGTAGAGCGGGAATGGGAAAAAATATTAGCAAAGAATCCATTGTTTTAGGCAAGATTGCCCTCCTAACAAGAATGAAAGGAGTCCTCAGTAATTTCCTCGTTCTGACCTGGAAATTCCCATGTTGACTGGCTTAAAGATACACTTCTGGGGAATTGTAACTGTAGTCAGGGTTAGGTATTAAGTCTTGGTTTACTGATTTGGAGCCTTAACCCAAGTAATGCCATTTTGGGCCCTTGGTTTTCTTTCAAAAGTACAAACATGCATTAATATATGTGTATATGTTCACATGCACACACAATCTGAATTCTTATAATGTGCCAGACGTTGGGCTTAGTGCTTTATGTACAAGTTTATTGAACCTCACTCTACATATGAGAGAATTGGCCTAGAGAGATCAGGAACTTACATCAAGTCACACAGATGAAAAGTTTGCAAGTTATGATTGATTGATTTCAAGACTTATTAATTTTTCTACAAAATGATTCTAAAGTTTGATATTCTCTGCTAATATTATATGCTGGTAAAATAAAATGGTCTGTGAAAATAGGTGAATACAATCTTAACTCCCAAGAGATTTTGCAAGTCCAAAAATTAATTAAATATAAAGAAATGTGTCTGTAGTTGAGAATGAGAAGTAACCTTAAAATGATAAATCTTCCTAGAAACAATAGAGGAATTATAAAGAGAATTGAGACAACAGAGACATCATTTATTTTTATGAGGAAAATGCTGAATCAAGGGCTTTGTAATATCTATTGAAGAGAAAGAAAACATCCGTAGCTAGGCTTTTTGTTTTCAAGTGATATGTGACATTTACTTTTGATTAAAGATGAATTGAGTTGTAGTGTTGTGTTGTATCATCAATTATTAGTTGAACATCTCATATGTACCATAATCTTCACTATGTGTTGGAATACAGCAGTAAAGTAAAAACTAAATGTCTTTGTCTTAAGAGATTTTAGATTTTATCAGTAAAGACATACATTAAATAAATGTCTGCACTAATATTGTGATGCATATTCTAATATAAAAAATATATAACATTGTAGGACATAAAAGTGGGAGAAATAATATAGTCTCGGGATTTAAGCTGAAATTGTAGGAGCTTCTTATTTGATATCAGCCTAAGAGAGTCTCTGCTTTTAAAAGAGCTTCAGTGAAATTGATTGCTTTTTATGTGTCCATGTTTAAAGCAAAAAGGAGAAATCTTCCCCCCTGCTCCATCCCCATTTTCATGGATATCCTCTATTTGTCTGTCTTTCTATCTATCAAGCTACCTACCTACTTATCAAGAAAGAGAAAAAGAGAGAGGAAGGAAAGAAGGAAGGAAGGAAGGAAGGGAGGAAGGAAGGAAGGGAGGACGGGAAAGAACTGTAGAGGGGGCAGATGGACTCAATAAGAAAGGAAGGTGACAACAAAACAGGCCAGTGGGATATGTATCACTGAAAAACAAAGCCTTGACTCTTGCCTCACGTCATACAGATATGCAGATTTGTTTGGTCTTTTTGTCCATGCTGTATTTTCCTTAGTTACTATACATACACCATTATTATACACACACACACACACACACACACACACACACACACACTTGTTTCCCAGATCAAAAAATACTTTTTCCCCCATTGTCTAACTGTAGTCTAAGGTAAAGCAGTATTAGAGTCTGCCGTTCAAGTAAATTCAAATGGTCACACTTTTGATTCATCTCATTTTAATTCCCAGAGAACAGCCTCCTACATATTCAGTTTATATTTACATACAGTTTTGTTAATCACCCCGTGAATCAAGAACTTAATCCTCTTTGTAAATGAAATGGCAGCATTCGGGACGCCTGGGTGGCTCAGTCGGTTAAGTGGCTGCCTTCGGCCCGGGTCACGGTCCCAGGGCCCTGGGATCGAGTCCCGCATCGGGCTCCTTGCTCAGCAGGGAGCCTGCTTCTCCCTCTCTCTCCCTCTGCTTGTGCTCTCTCTGTCAAATAAATAAAATCTTAAAAATAAATAAATAAATGAAATGGCAATGTTGGTAGAACCAACACTGTCTTTCAACGTACGAGAACCATGCTAGGAGGCAAGCAGGAAGATCCTAGGGAAGGAGACATGAATGCAGCCCAGTCCCACATATCATGCAGTTCAGCCTATGTTGTAAGGTCTGCACTGTTTCAGACAGAGGATTTTTCTCATTTGCAGATATGAACTATGCTCCTCAGGAAAACCGTATTCATTTTGGTATGATCAGCAGTGTTCATCACTAATCCATATATTCTGAGGCTGAATATAAGTTACAGTTTTTTTGTTATAAACAGGTTTTTTGTGCTTATATTTGCCATCACTATGATCTCTTTGTATCTTTAGCTCATTTACAGTTTTGTTGGCACATCATCAGCATGAGGGAATTTTCATCACAATCACTTCATACATTGATAAGAATTTCCAAAGACAGTGCTATTGATCTATCATGTGAGCAACACCCTTAGGAAACATAGAAGATGGGATTTCTAAAGTGCTATAGTTATTTGAAATATAAACAGAGACTGAAGACTTTTATCTTTCTTAAACATTTTCACCATCTGAACACAGGACTTAAATCTTATGTAATGGCATAAAAATTCTTATCCTCTAAATAATTTATGAAAAAAAAATCCTGTGTAAGTGCAGACTTTGAATGTATATGTGCTATGGGAAGCAATCTACTATTCATTCTTCTTGCAATTCTACTATATAGAAAAAAAAAGTTTATTATGTTAGAAAAGAAAACAAAAACATATGAAAAAAGGAGTGAAAAGAAACTAAGTTTGACAATGCTGCCAAACTAGCTTTGGTTTCCTCATGTCTCATTTTATATAGTCAGGTCTATGTCAGAATCTCATCAGCACCAGTGGATGGATTCCCTTGGAGTACTGACAAAAACACTGCTCTCAAATCTTTTCTTACTTCTACTCCTCTTGCGTTTATTTTGGGAACTATTATACAGACATTGTTTTCTTTATGTTATCCTCCTCCTAAAGAATATTGAACACCTAAGTATCAAATTAGAAATATATCAGATGGTTAAGCCCACTGTCAATACTTTTCTGATACTTTGAATTTATTTCCTTACACAGTTTTTCCTGAGAAACTGTTTCTTACTGCTCCTTACATGTTTTGATTATTCTTTTTTATTAAGCTCCATTTGCAGTGTCTTTTCCATTTTCTCTTATTTTTAAGGTAAATATATGCATTTTTCCTTTTTCTGGCTCAACAATTACTGAAACAAAATGAATAATGTTGATGGCTGGAATACAGACAAAGATTTCTACTTTCAATACCAGCACAGTGCCTATCTATGTTGCAGTACAGTGAAAATTAAGTACATTGTTTAAGTATATAGCAAACTTAAAACACTCATTTTTTCATTCATTTCTCCACTTTCAGTAAATAATAATTAGACCATACTGCTGGACAATGTACAAGATCCGATTTAAGGTTCTTAATGGGTTCAATTTGGCACCTAATTTGAAACCAAGTTTGGCTTATTGATTAACACACATCAAAATGGTCCCTTGTAGAATGGACCCACATATAACCCTTAGCTCATTTCTACTGTTACTTATGTTGAATTCAATTAGCCCATCAAGAAATAACTGTTGTGTGCCAAGTTTTGTAATTAGCATATGTATTGAGTTTGGTTAGAGAGGAGGACAGAGTGGTTAAAGAAAATGACATTTAAAAATAGAAAGAAAGACAACAAGACAAGAAAAGAAAGGGAAGGAAAGATGAAAACCATCTGGTCCATGCTTTGAAATACTTAAGATCTATTTAGTTATCGAAGTTTGAGCCAGGTAAGTGCTGGGGCATACGATTAAATGGGTGTATGCAGCTTTCCAGTGCTTCCCAGATTGTCTTTAAAGACTTGAACAAAGGGAGTGATCAACACAGCCCAGCAAATAAACTTCAGAGGGGCCCAGAGCCAGAGCCTTTTCTGTGGGGGAAGTCATGCCAGCGCTCAAGAGTACATTTTAGGCAATTCTCTGCTGGGTCACATTTACATATTCTTCTGATGTTCTTGTCTCGCAGAGTCATCCAGGATACTAGAAAAAAAAATTACAAGTTGATATTTTATCCAATTTTAGAACATATGGATGGATGGTATTGCACTGGGAATCTAGAGAAAGTAAGTGCTCTTATTTTTTCTTTTGAGGTATCATGAAGTATTTGGGTTATAAATTAGTCATTGACAGAAGTATAATATTTGAATTAATAAATATAATTGATAAAAACATTTAAAGGACATATTTTTGATGGACCTTCCAAATGTTTTGCTTCAGAACAGAATAGTGGGAACATACCAACTTTGAAGACATACAAATATTCAGATATTAACTCATCATTTAATTTGGGGATTAATTAATCAGATAAGTTAATCTATTTGCTACCAGTTTACTCTATCAGCAGAATTCAAACCGTATTACTTGCTTCTTTGAATTGTTCTTTGAATTGAATGATGTAACATTTATACCATTTGTGAATCACTGAATGCAAGGCTTGAGCCATGGTGGGTGCTAAAGGAATGGTGGTTGATCGATGATTATGATGATGATGATGTTGAAGAATAAGATGACAATAAAAAAGATGATAAAGCTTGATGGTGAAGATATTCAATAAATATTAGTATGATTTCTTTAGAAAATATCACATTGACTTAATGTAGGATTATGAAGTGTTGTAAGTAGGAGCTATGATTGGGGTCAATTTCAGAAGAGTAGTGAATAGATTTAAAATTCACACAATGAAATAATAATTTCTTAAAGGACTTTATTTATTGAGAAAGAGAGAGCGAGAGAAAGAGAGAGAGAGAGAGCAAGCACACGCAAGCAGGGGGAGGGGTAGAGGAAGACGGAGAGGGAGAGAAAGCTCAAGCCAACTCCCCAATGAGTGCAGAGCTACATCCCAAGACCCTGAGATCATGACCTGAGCTGAAATCAAGAGTCAGACACTTAACTGACTGAGACACCCAGGCGCCCCACACAATGAAATAATATTATGGGGGAGAAATTACATGTTAACATTTGGATTTCATTGAAAATTAATTTCATGCAAGTGGTGGGTTGAAAGCAATAGAGAGGGAGAGAAGCAGGGGTGGAAGAATGGAGGGATGGAGGGGGAGACATAGTAACTGGAAAAAGGAGACATAAAATAAGCAATAATATACAGAATAGCTGCTAAATTGATTTAAAGAATTCCCCTAAACAATATTTTACTTTTGGTTTAGTACCTTTTTAGTGAACTAGAAATTTGTCCTGTGGAATCTTAAAGTATCAGTAATCACTTGATTATGTAGAAGAAAAAATATAGAAAATTATAGTGATAATTTAGTAATATATAATTGAACTATCATAAAAAGTCTTGGTGACATTTAATGATTAGCAAAATATACTTAAATCACTTGACATGAACACTCAATATTGCCTTCAAAAGAAGAACATCTTCATTTTTTCTCATCTTCTAAGCTTTATGGCTCTTTGAAGAAACGTTAGCTTTAATATATAAAGTTATCTTTAAGGCAGTTTTGTTGTATTGTAAGAGTAAGCTTCCCTGAAGGAAGTGCCACAGATCATATGCCATGATATTGAAGAGCTTATTTCCTGAATGTCTGGCAAGAATTTCTAAGAAACGTGTGCCCTCCTCTTAACTAAACCAAGAGTGCTTGTTCTAATGTCGAAAATAAGCCAGACCTGTATTTTGCACTGTGGAAATAAGACAATAAGGATTTTTTAAAACTGTTTTTATAATCTAAGTAATTTTTAAGGTACAATTTTTTGTAGACTTAAAGAATTCTTCTGTAAAACATCCTGAACTATGAAAACTTCAGTGGATGCCTGGGTGGCTCAGTCATTAAGCATCCAACTCTTGATTTTGGCTCGGGTCATGATCTCAGAGTCCTGAGATCGAGTCCCACATCAGGCTCTGTGGTGAGCATGGCACCGGCTTAAGATGCTCTCTCTCCTCCTCCTTCTGCCCCTCCTCCCCACTTGCATATGTGCATGTGTGCTTGTGGGTGGGCTCTCTTTCTCTCTAATAAACAAACTTCAGAAGGTAGAAGTTTTCAAAATATCCCTTAGCATATTTTTATACTTTATAAAGAAAAGACATTCTTCAGCTTTACATTTTAATGATGTGAAAGTTGGTTATATGGCATCTCCCTCTCTCTCTCTCTCTCTGTCTCTCTCACACACACACACAACCTGTTCTCTGTGCATATATGACACTACTATGTGATATTAGTATAAATATTATACAACTATATTAAAATATATGCATGTGTGTGTGTGTTTAAATTGTCCTTTGCCCGGCGATCTCAAGAATATCCACTAAATTGCATTTCCTACTTCTGATAATAGTCATTGGTAGTTCTGTTATTTACTAAAACGATAAATTATTCTAAAATCATTTAAATGGTATTGGAAAGATATTGTTTTAGATGTGAAGTAATGAAATTTGGTTTTGTGGTACATACAAGTTAATAAGGAGAAAGAACAGTGTTGGGGAGAGGAGATAGAGTGATGAGGGAGAGTAACACATCTGTATATCCAGAATAAAGGGGAAGAGAACCCTGAAATTAGAATAGTGTTAGAATTGAATGAATGTTTAAGTGAAGGCCATTTTGTATCATCCTTGGTCATTTATCCTGCAAAGAATGCGGAACGTCCCAGAGGTTGCAAAACGGAAGTGATAACCAAACTTATATGTTCCAGAAAAATTTATCACTGCTGAGTACTAAACATAGTGAGCATTTGTACATGTCCATGTACTATCCATATACTATGTTAGCAGCATTTGAATTCTTTGTAGGAAATACATTTTGCTTATTGGATGTTTGGGATAAAGAAAAATATATTGCCCTGAATTGTAGTGTTTTCTAGTCATTTCCCTAGTAAAAAATAAGCTTCCTAAGGATGGGGACCATAACTTTTACTCCACACAGAGTATTTTACATAATAAGATATTAAAGGCAAGGCTTTGAGTTCACAGGCAGTTTCACCTTTTTTTGGGATTGTTAGGATGCAGCCAGATTATGCAGAATGCAGTTTTAGCAGGAAATAGCTTCTTTCTGTGGACGCTACTGCTCTTTTTCCTCAGCAACAATCAGTTTCCCTGACTTCTATTTTGGCCTTTAAAAAGAAAAAAAACTTAAAAAACATTAATTATAGGCCCCTCAGTAAGATAAGAAGATGGATTGACTTTTCTGTTTCTACATACCAGTATCTCAGTGGTAAAATAAAGTCTTTTTCCCTGCTCTCTTTTAGAGGGGATTATTTTGTAGAAGTTCAATGCTACCAAGAAATTGGTAGTGTTTATTGCTTGTCTCTAATGGAAATTACATTTTATGGGGAATTGAGATTGATTATCCTTATCTCGACAAGTGAAGATTGAGGGCGTATACTATGGAATAGTGTGCAACCTCTACCGCGAAGAGGAAATGTTTAACACCTTAGTTACTAGGTGTTTAAGACCAGGACAACAGAAGGGTCTATTTGATGCAACCATTTCTAATTTTAAAAATTCACCGTATTTAAGATCTATATAGTGAACTATTATGCTTTTGCTGATTTGTTTTCCTCAAAACAACAAAAGGTCTCACTTTATTGATTAAAAGAGATCTGTTTGGTCTCAATTTTACTTATATATTGAGGATAATAAGGGAAGAAGTAGGATAAATACAGCATATAATTATTATAGTTGCGAGTATTGTGAGAAACTTAATTGTCTGTTTTCCTAACATCAGTTGTAAGAAAATACTAATTCCTAATAATGCTGATCTTTGTAAAATATATCTCAATCCTAACTTCACACTGTGTTCCTGGAAATTAATAATAAAAAGAATACATTATCTAATAAAATAAAATATTATCTTAGCAATATTGTTTTTATAAAATATAAATTTCAGGCCTAATTGTATTATAATTTAGTTGTATCTATAAAATCACCTATGGACATATTGAGCTATCTAGATCCCTTGTATTATGTTCATTGTCTTAATGCCAATGACCTAAAACATGATTTAAAATAACCAAGACCCAGTTATATGGAAAACAGTTTGTGGAAATCAGTATTCAGCACGGTGGCTAGAGTTAATAATGCTCTACTGTATATTTGGAAGTTGCCAAGAGAGTAGATCTTAAAAGTTTCATCACAAGGAAAAAAAACAACTATATATGAGGTGATAGGTGTTAACTAAACCTATTGTGGTAATAATTTCAATACATACAAATGTATATGATATCAAATCATTACACTGTACACATTAAACTAATACAATGTTATATGCCAATTCTATCTTAATAAAACCGAAAATATTTTGTAAAAAATAACGGAGACCTAAGAATTTTATCTTATTCCTAATTTGGAAGCCAAATTTTAAAAGTTACATGAGATTATATGAATACATACATGCTGATACAGCTGCTGAATCTCATTATATAATCTCATTATTTCAATGTCAAGACACCTAGGGATTAAATATCATATTGAACTTCTGAGAATATTAATTGAATATAATTTTGAATGGACTGATGGATAGCTCTTATGACCTAGAGGCACAGAGAAAGACTCATCTTCTCAAGATACTTTAATACTGTCACTTGATATTTCACTGCTCAAGAGTGATTTTTTGAATTCTAAAGTGTTTGCAACTAGATCATAAATACCCTCAGAGGAAGGAATCCCACCATTTTTACAACCATTTAATACCTTTATTATTATTATTTAGTTATTGACTTACACTCCAGCTGACAACTAGTATCTGACACATAGCGTATTTTGACACAGGGGAGAGCAGTAAGCCTGGAGCATGAAACCATTGCCCAAAGAAGGTTCCCCTGGTTAAGCACTGTGCACCCAAAACGTAGCAAGGAAGAGTTATCCACTCAGGGGAAATGAAAACAGGGCTCAATGAGGTAGGTCAGGAGAGCTGTAGGGGCTGAGAAAGACAGTGATTACCTCTGCTTATGTCATGATTTTCCCTAAGGCAGGGCTCGACCTCAAGTAGCAGTAAGTATGTTCCCATCATTGTTGCACTAGTAGTAATCTATAGCATTCAGTTAATTTGCTTCACCTACTGAACAAGATGGGTTCCTTAGTTGTCACTGTAAATATAATACCTGAACATGTAGGGTCATAGAGAAAACTAAACCTGTGGGAAATCATTTGGCTTAATAGCATTTTATCTGGAAGATCAATGTACAAATCTCTTTGAATTTAAATTATTGACCATCTTTATGTTATTAAATATTTATACATTGTCTGAAGGGGAAGATTTACCGACCATTTATACAATTGGAACCAGAAATAATTTCATTATACAATATGATATACATCAGACTTTTAAAAAGACTGTTATGTGAAATAGATATATATTTCTGAAATAGAAAAAAATATATTTGTTACTATTTTACTATGCAATGGAAGTTTGAAATCCAGTTTATTTAGAAGTGTATTATTGAATAATATATTAACTAAAATGAAGTTTTCGATATTAAAAAGGAAAAAAATGTACTTTGTCTTTCAAAGAACTTTAAAGAGAATTTGTCACAACGCTGTTATTTTTTAATTGCAGTCCATAAACAACTTTAAGCTGTAATGTTTATGACATAGTTTTAACAGATCAGCATACTTTGTAATTGTGGGTTTTATATTTGTATATTGTGTTAAGAAATTGCAAAACTAGATTTTGTATGCACTACATGGAATTTTCTAAGGCTAAAGTAGCACAAATGTTACTTCAGACTTCACATGTCCATTGAATGTGCTCAGTAAACATTTGTTGAAAGGAAGTGTACTGTATCTAATTCCTAGTTGAAAATATTTCATCTTGGTGTTGTTTCACATGAATGATCAATGCTAAAGCACTAAAGCACTAAAGCACTAAAATTAGAATTACATAGCAGAAAGGCAGTATGTGATTTTACCATATCATCAGAGTTTATGGGATTAGGGCATTTTATCCTTCATTTGACTTACCATCTCAGAGCCTGATTACTCCTTACTCTCATTTATGAATCTGAATAAATGTAGCACTGACCCTGTAGCTATTGCATATTCGACTTTATCCATCACCACTGCTAATGATTATTTGGCTCTGAGGATTAAGTGCATCCCCTTCAGTATGCCCGTTCCTGTACTTTGTAAATGCATTAGCCCCTTTGACCTTCCCTAACTGATCAGGGGCACAGTTGTAAATTGCAGATTGGGAGCAATCTTTTATTTCTTTGATGTTTTCAAAGAGACTGAATAGTTTCACACTGAATGCAAAGTAACGGGAGGTAAAGAATATTTCAAGATATGTGAAGTTAAAGGTGTGAGATGGATAATTAATTATGTTTTTTGTTAATAATGTATCATGTTTACCCCTGCTTTCATTCTGCCCTAAAAAACCATCCACTAAAAGATTCTTGAAATTTTAAATAGAAATACCAAATAAGGTTTGTAGTAGAAATCACATGTTATACTATAAATCACTCTACATAAATGTTATCAATATAATGGCTAATCCTTTTTCATGTAGAAAGTTACAATGAAATTAAACAAGCAAAGGCAATATGTGAAATGCTGTATTTACAGCAACTAGTGAAGAGCAACTAACAAACTTCCTGAGACAGATCCAAATAGAGTTTCCAATTCAGTTTCTTTAGGTCAGTTTGGGAAGCTTATTTAATCTTTAAACTTCAGTGTCTTCTGTATACTGAAATCGGTCATGCAAGCCAAGGTAATTGTCACAAGAATTAAATACCACAGTATACACAAAAGCACCTGCACAGTGCTTGGCACGTAGGAGGTGCTAGTGGAATGGCTGCCCTTTCATTTTCTCTTTTTCAGTCTTTAGTGAGTCCAAGTATTTCACTATTTTAAGTCTATCTTCAGATGTGTCGTTTACAATTTTTTTCCTTCTTTCATTGGGAAATGAGCATTTACACTGACACTCGAGTGAATATATACTCTTATCTTTGAGCATGGATTCTGAGAGATTTCTAAAGAACTGCAACACTTGCTTTAGCTGTTGCAATAGATTCAAGAACGGCCATTGTAAGAAGAGTTGTGAGATGCTGACCTACAAAACTCAAATGCTAAGTTTCCTTGGTTCTCTTTATTTTTGCATCCTCCCCAGATCTTGGGAGCTATATTTATTTGCCACAACAATATCCTTAGAAACCAGATTTAAACTCACTCCCTGCAGAAGCTTGCCCTGATTACACAACCCTTACTAAAAGTGCTCCGGTTCTCTGCATTTTATTAGTAATTATGTTAAATCCTCAATTAAAATATCATATATTTGAATATTACAATTTGTTTTGTCCTAACTTGAATGAAGATTAGGATGCTGTTTAGATTCTTTTACATATTAAGAGAGGATTTGCTAAGTAAATTAAGAATCAGAGTAGATATTTTTGTGGGTGAAGGGATATTTGAACCATAAAAGAAAAGATGTTTCAAGTATCTTTAAAGGTTTTAGAATCATTTTGAAAATAATTGTATGTTAATTAGACACAATATCTGTACATAAATGCAAATTAATCTAATCTATTAGGCAATTCTACTTGACTACATAGTTTGGGATATTACAACCAGTTGGACAGAGTAAGGCTGTGTTCTTTATAAGTATCTTTTCATTACTTTTGAGAATATGTATTCAAATTGTTCCAATTGGTACATTTCAGAGTATTAAGTTCTGTTAGATTGGCATTTTTTTGTTTAATTGAACTTGTTTTGGTCTTGTAAATATTTTGATATTTTTAAAAAATATATGTTCTGTACCTTAAAAAAAAACAACAACCTGGAAACTCGTTTAAGAAGAAAACCCGTTTCCCTTCACTGACATCTTTGTTTCTGTCCTAGTCCCGGGGTGTCTCAGCACAGAGGCTCAAATACTGCTGAAAACCCGTTCAGGGCAGCATTACCATATATTTTTGCACAACTGTTCCTCATTAGTTGGATAACATAAAAATCATCTCAGGGCTTGTCCCCATTTTCTAACAATGCTTTTAAAATGTGCATTGGTTATGTATTTGTCCTTATATAGGGAAGTATTATCTTCGGGAAAGTAATGATAATTTCATGTAATACGAGTTAGAAATTGCTAAATTTTAAAGGAAAGAGAATTTATAACTATTCCAAGTAAAGAAGAAGATATTTTTGTGGCACCTCAAATTATTTCTTATTGTCCTTAAATTTTGAATCATTTAAAGATGGTAATGGTTCACTATTATTAAGTCTAGATGAATGTTAATTATTTCATGGGTATTGAAACAATATCAGATAGCTATTTCAATTAAGTTGTGCATAAAGAAAGTACAATCTAATCTGCAAGAGACTCATTTTAGACCCAAAGACACCTCCAGATTTAAAGTGAGGGGGTGGAAAACCATTTACCATGCTGATGGACATCAAAAGAAAGCTAGAGTGGCAATCCTTACATCAGACAAATTAGATTTTAAACCAAAGACTATAATAAGAGATGAAGAAGGACACTACATCATATGTAAAGGGTCTATCCAACAAGAAGATCTAACAATTTTAAATATCTATGCCCCTAACATGGGAGCAGCCTATTATATAATCCAATTAATAACAAAATCAAAGAAACAATAATACAGTAATAGTAGGGGATTTTAACACCCCCCTCACTGAAATGGACAGATGATCTAAGCAAAAGATTAACAAGGAAATAAAGGCTTTAAATGACACACTGGATCAGATGGACTTCACAGATATATTTAGAACATTCCATTCCAAAGCAACAGAATACACATTCTTTTCTAGTGCCTAATGGAACATTCTCCAGAATAGATCACATCCTGGGTCACATATCAGGTCTCAACTGGTACCAAAAGACTGAGATCATGGGCGCCTGGGTGGCTCAGTCATTAAGTGTCTGCCTTCGGCTCAGGTCATGATCCCAGTGTCCTGGGATCGAGTCCTACATCGGGCTCCCTGCTCCGCGGGAAGCCTGCTTCTCCCTCTCCCACTCCCCCTGCTTGTGTTCCTGCTCTCGCTGTCTCTCTCTCTGTCAAATAAATAAATAAAATCTTAAAAAAAAAAAAAAAGACTGAAATCATTCCCTGCATATTTTTGGACCACAATGCTTTGAAACTAGAACTCAACTACAAGAGGAAATTTGGAAAGAATTCAAATACATGGAGGTTAAAGAGCATCTTACTAAAGAATGAATGGGTCAAACAGGAAATTAAAGAAGAATTAAAAAAAATTCATGGAAACAAATGAAAATGAAAACACAACTGTTCAAAATCTTTGGGATCCAGCAAAGGCAGTCCTAAGAGGAAAAGATAGCTCCATACAAGCCTTTCTCAAGAGACAAGAAAGGTCTCAAATACACAACTTAACCCTACACCTAAAGGAACTGGAGAAAGAACAGCAAATAAAACCTAAACCCAGCAGGAGAAGAGAAATAGTAAAGATCAGAGCAGAAGTCAATGAAATAGAAACCAAAAGAAGAGGAGAACAGATCAATGAAACTAGGAGCTGGTTCTTTTTTTTTTTTTTTTTAAGATTTTATTTATTTATTTGACAGAGAATGGTAGTGAAAGAGGGAGCGCAAGCAGGGGGAGTAGGAGAAGGAGAAGCAGGCTTCCTGCTGAGCAGGGAGCCCGATGTGGGGCTTGATCCCAGGACCCTGCGATCATGACCTGAGCCAAAGGCAGATGCTTAAAGACTGAGCCACCCAGGAGCCCCTAGGAGCTAGTTCTTTGAAAGAATTGATAAGATTGATAAACCCTTGGCCAGACTTATCAAAAAGAAAAGAGAAAGGACCCAAATACATAAAATCATGAATGAAAGAAGAGAGATCACAGCCAATGCAAAAGAAATACAAACAATTATAAGAACATATTATGAGCAACTATATGCCGGCAATTAGACAATCTGGAAGAAGTGGATGCATTACTAGAGACCTCTAAACTACCAAAACTAAACCAGGAAGAAATAGAAAACCTGAACAAATCCATAACCAGTAAGGAAATTGAAGCAGTCATCAAAAATCTCCCAACAAACAAGAGCCCAGGGCCAGATGGCTTCCCAGGGGAATTCTACCAAACATTTAAAGAATTAATACCTATTCTTCCGAAACTGTCCCAAAAAATAGAAATGGAAGGAAAACTTCCAAATCTGTTTTATGAGGCCACCATTACCTTGACCCCAAAACAGGACAAAGACCCCATCAAAAAGAAGAACTATAGACCAATATCCCGGATGAACATGAATGCAAAAATTCTCACCAAAATACTACCAAATAGGATCCAACAGTACATTAAAAGGACTATTTACCAAGACCATATGGGATTTATCCCTGGGCTGCAAGGTTGGTTCAACATTGGCAAATCAATCAGTGTGATACAATACATTAATAAAAGAAAGAACAAGAGCCATATGATCCTCTCAATAGATGCAGAAAAAGCATTTGACAAAGTACAGCATCCTTTCTTGATTAAAACTCTTCAGAGTGTAGGGATAGAGGGTACATACCTCAATATCATAAAAGCCATCTAGGAAAAACCCACAGGGAACATCATTCTCAATGGGGAAAAACTGAGAGTTTTTCCCCTAAGGTCAGGAACATGGCAGGGATGTCCACTCTCTCCACTTCTATTCAACATAGTACTAGAAGTCCTAGCCTCAGCAATCAGACAACAAAAACAAATAAAAGGCAACTGATTGGCAAAGAAAAAGTGAAACTCTCACTCTTTGCAGATGATATGATACGTTATGTTGAAAACCCAAAGACTCCACCCCAAAACTGCTAGAACTCATACAGGAATTCAGTAAAGTGGCAGGATAAAAAAAAAAATCAATGCACAGAAATCAGTTTCATTTCTATACACCAACAAAAAGACAGAAGAAAGAGAAATTAAGGAGTCGATCCCATTCACAATTGCACCCAAAACCATAAGATACCTAGGAATAAATCTAACCAAAGAGGCAAAGGTTCTGTATTCAGAAAACTATAAAATACTCATGAAAGAAATTGAGGAAGACACAAAGAAATGGAAAAATGTTCCATGCTCATGGGTGGAAGAACAAATATTGTGAAAATGTCAATGCTACCTAGAGCAATCTACACATGTAATGCAATCCCTGTCAAAGTACCATCAACTTTTTTCAAAGAAATGGAACAAATAATCCTAAAGACCCCAAATAGCCAAAGGAATGTTGAAAAAAAAACAAAACAAAAACAAAGCTGGTGGCATCACAATGCCAGACTTCAAGCTTTATTACAAAACTGTAATCATCAAGACAGTATGGTACTGGCACAAAAAACAGACATATAGATCTGTGGAATTGAATAGAGAGTCCAGAGATGGACCCTCAACTCTATTGTCAACTAATCTCTGACAAAGCAGGAAAGAATGTCCAGTGGAAAAAAGACAGTCTCTTCAACAAATGGTGGTGGGAAAATTGGACAGCCACATGCAGAAGAATGAAATTGGACCATTTCCTTACACCACACACACAAAAATAGATGCAAAATGGATTAAAGACCTAAATGTGAGACAGGAATCCATCAAAATCCTAGAGGAGATATATATATGATATACATATGTATATGTATATATATATATATATATATATAATGGAATACTACTCAGCCATCAAAAATAATGATATCTTGCCATTTGCAATGACATGGATGGGACTAGAGGGTATTTTGCTAAGCAAAATAAGGCAATCAGAGAAAACAATTATATGATCTCACTCATATGTGGAATTTAAGAAACAAAACAGGGGAACATAGGGGAAGAGAGGGGAAAAAAAAACCCACAGGATGAAATCAGAGAGGAAGACAAACCATAAGAGACTCTTAATCATAGGAAATAAACTGAGAGTTGCTGGAGGGGAGGTGGATGGGGGGATGGGGTCACTGGGTGAAAAAAAAACTAATCAGTAGAATAAACATGTATCTTTAAAAGAAAAAAAGACACTATGGTACTAGCACAAAAACAGACACAGATCAGTGGAACGGAATCGAAAACCAGAAATGGACCCACAATTATGTCAACTAATCTTTGACAAAGTAGGAAAGAATATCCAATGGGAAAAAGACAGTCTATTCAACAAATCATGCTGGGAAAACTGGACAGCAATAAGCAAAAGAATGAAACTGGACCACTTTCTTACACCATACACAAAAATACGTTCAAAATGGATGAAAGACGTAAATGTGAGATAGGAAGCCATCAAAATCCTAGAGGAGAATACAGGCAGCAACATCTTTGACCTCAGCTGCAGCAACTTCTCATTATACATGTTGCTGGAGGAAAGGGAAACAAAAGAAAAAATAAACTCGTAGGATTTCAAGATAAAAAGCTTCTGCATGAAGGAAACAATCAACAAAATTAAAAGGCAACCTTCGAAATGGGAGATACTTGCAAATGGCATATCTGATAAAGGGTTAGCATTGAAAATCTATAAAGAATTTATCAAACTCAACATCCAATAAATAATCCAGTTAAGAAATGGGCAGAGGACATGAAAAGACATTTTCCCAAAGAAGACATCCAGATGACTAACAGACACATGAAAAGATGCCCAACATCATTCATCATCAGGGAAATGCAAATCAAACTACAATGAGCTATCACCCTACTCTTGTCAGAATGGCTAAAATTAACAACACAGGAAACAACAGATGCTGTGGAAGATGCAGAGAAAGGAGAACCTTATTACACTCTTGATGGGAATGCAAACTGGTGCAGCCATGTTGGAAAACAGTATGGAGGTTTCAAAAAAGTTAAAAATAGAATTACCCTATGACTCAGCAATTGCACTACTAGGTATTTACCCAAAGGGTAAATTGGAAGTGTAAATACACCCCACTATTTATAGCAGCATTATCAACAATAGCCAAATTATGGAAAGAGCCCACATGTCCTTTGACTGATGAGTGGATAAAGAAGAGGTGGTATATATTACTCATCCATAAAAAGATTGAAACCCTGACATTTTCAAGGACGTGGATGGAGCTACAGTGTGTCATGCTAAGTGGAATAAGTCAGTCAGAGAAAGACAAATACCATATGATTTCACTCATATGTGGAATTTAAGAAATAGATAAACATAGGGAGAAAAAAGGAAAGCGGCAAACCATAAACCAGGCTCTTAACCATAAAGAACAAACTGAGTGTTGCTGGAGTGGAGTGGGCAGATGGGGATGAGTTAAACGGGCAATGAATATTAAGGAGGACACTTGTGATGAGCACTGGGTGTTATATGTAAGTGATGAATCATTCTACTCCTGGAAGTAATATTACACTATATGTTAACTAACCTGAATTTAAATAAAAACTTGAAACAAACAAAAAGCATTTGTTGGATTGTTGGATAATGTTTGCATACAAAATAATATCTAGACTTCTAAGCATACCATGCAAAAAAACGTTATTGTTTGATTTCCATCAACTTGGTCTAAATCCATCTATCACCACAACATCCATCCAACATCTTTTCCAACTACAGTTCACTCTTGAACACATGGGTTTGCATGGTGCGGGTCCATTTATATGCCAATGTGTTTTGATCAATACAGTACAGTGCTATAAATGTATTTTCTCTTCTTTATAATTGTCTTAATAGTATTTTTTCTCTACCTTATTTTATTGTACAAATACAGTATATAATACATATAACATGCAAACTGTGTGTTAATTAACTGCTTGTGTTATTGGTAAGACTTCTGGTCAACAGTAGACTATTAGTAGTTAGATTTTGGGGGAGTCAAAAACTATATGCAGATTTCTGGGGTACCTGGGTGGCTCAGTTGGTTAAGTGTCCACCTCTCAGTTTAGACTCAGGTCATGATTTCATGGGTTGTGGGATCTAGGCCTGCATTGGGCTCCTCACTTGGTGGGGAGTCTGCTTGAAAGATTTTCTCCCTCAGCCCCTCCCCTGGTTCATGCTCTCTCTCTCTCAGAAATTATATGCAGATTTCTGACCTCACAGAGGGTCAGTGCCCCTAACCCCTGCAATGTTCAAGGGTTAACTGTACATGTTTTATATTATAGTCACACTGGCCCTGCTATTCACTGGAAATAACATTGTATTTCATTGTATTATATATGTATACACATATATAATTCACATATATATACTTTATGATGTATATAATTTCTTCTTCTTGCCTCTTCCTGGGTTGTTCTTTCACCTTTCTTTTCTAAAATGTTCAGCTAATATTTTAAAGTATGCCTTAGGTCCAACCAGATTCTATTAAAAACTCATAGCCCCTCTCACTCAATTTAGGCTAAGTAATAATTACTCTGAATTTCCAAAGTATGTTATACCTATATGATAACACTCCCAAAATATTTACCAACTTATTCATGAATTTTCTTGACTCTACTGATGTCTTAACTGATAATCTGCGCCTTGAGGAGCTTCTAATACAAAGGTAATCAATAAATGGTGAATGCATGAATA
This sequence comes from Eumetopias jubatus, assembly GCF_037043125.1. Taxonomy (NCBI): domain Eukaryota; kingdom Metazoa; phylum Chordata; class Mammalia; order Carnivora; family Otariidae; genus Eumetopias; species Eumetopias jubatus. The sequence continues at coordinate 33,139,309 of NW_028274807.1, forward strand.
TGAAAGTGCCCAACTGTTCTATTAAAAACCACCAACATAATTTGAAAAATGATAATGACTTTATAAAGAAGAAACAAAATCAGTAAGTTATGAATTTTTAAAATTTTTCCTTAAGAAATTCCAAAGCACAGTACTTACCCTTTAAATAATCATAATATAATGAGAATCAAACTTTCATTAAATAATTACTTAGATTAAAATGAGAAGATATCTCTAATAGCCCTAAGCTTTTCAGTTTTGGAGTTTGTAAGATGGTAATTAAGTAATTAGAACTATCCCATGTACATCTAGGTAATTATTTGTCTTTTGAATATCAAAGTAACAAACTCATGTTCCTTTTTAAAATGTTGAACACTTCTAACCATTGAAAAAATAAATCTTCCATAACCTTTCACCTACATTTAACTTATACTATATTTCATTCATTTGATTTTTCTCTTTATTTTTATTTTAAATTATACTCAATATAATTTTAATCAGTTGTTTTGATATTAAGAAATATTATTAAAAACACTAAGTGACCAACATTATTAAATACGAATATACTGCGAAGTTCATTTTTTGATCACTAATTGCTTTGTTATATATTTTTGTGTGGGCAGGTAGACTGCATTAGCTGTTTATAAGTAAAATAAAAGATTCTTATTCCTAACAGGATATAATTCCATCTTTAGTTTTTAATAATAAGAATGCAATAGCAATGAACATTTTCCTACATGTCTAACTAGTTCTTTAAGATTGAGTCTTTGCAATGAAATTACTGGGTCGAGGATAAAGAACCTCTGTAAGAGTTTGGAACTACACAATCAAGTTAATTTCTAAGATTATACGAATTTACATCTTTCCAGGAATGCTTTAGGACCCATACTTTCCTACACTGAGCACATGACTTTTTAAATCTTTACTTATTTGGGCATGACACTCTCAATGTTTTGTTTTTTCATCTCCCTCCACTTTTATTCCTGTTCTAAATCCAGCTCCTAATAATGCCATCTACCTTTGTGTGAACAGCTTTAATAGCCCAGTTACTGTTCTAAGAACTTGTGTATATTGGCTCATAGCACCTCTTTGGAAAGAAAGTAAAAGTATTGTCTATTATAGGTTTTAACATTTTCATGATGCATTTATCCTTTATATATTTTCTTTGTGAAAAAAGTAAATTCTCTTTATGTCTTTTGCCATTTTACTGTTGAGGACTTTCTTTTCAATTTTTATATTTAACCAATTAATTTTTGGCTCATTTTATGTATTAAAAATACATCACAAAATTTATCATTGTAATCAATTTTAAGTGTACAGCATATTTCCTTTTACTGTGTTTTGAGTATATTGTGGTTTTTACAAATTAAAGGTTTGTGGTGGCCCTGTATTGAGCAAGTTTATTTGTGCCATTTTTCCAGCAACAGCTGTTCAGTTCTTGTCTCTGTGTCACGCTAAGTAATCTTTGCAATATTTCAAACTTTTTCATTATTATTGTATTTGTTAAAGTGAGCTGTGGTCAGTGGTCTTTGATGTTCCAGTTTTAATTATTTTGGTGCACCATGAACCTTGCCCATATAAGACTGCAAACTCCATCAATAAATGTGTGTCCTGATGGCTCCACCCATTGGCCAATCATTCCTTGTCTCTCTCCCTCTTCTCAGGACTCTCTATTCCCTGAGGTACAACAATATTGAAACTAGGTCAATTAATAACCCTACAATGGCCTTTAAATGTTCAAGTGAAGGGAAGAGTTGCATGTCTGTCCCTTTAAATCAAAAGCTAGAAAAGATTAAGCTTAGTGATGAAGGCATGCTAAAAGCTGAGAGAGGCTGAAAGCTAACCTCCTGCACCAAATGGTTAGCCAAGTTGTGAGTGGAAAGGAAAAGTTTTTGAAGAAAATTAAAAGTGCTTCTCCATTGAAGACATAAATGATAAGAAAGTGAAACAGCCTTATTGCTGATATGGGGAATGTTTTAGTGGTCTGGATAGAAGCTCAAGACAGTGCGAGCAGCCTTTAGGCCAAAGCTAATTCAGAGCAAGGCCCTAACTCTCTTCAATTGTGAAGGCTGAGAGAGGTGAGGAAGCTGCAGAAGAAAAATCTGAGGGTAGCAGAGGTTGGTTCATAAGACTGAAGGAAAGAAGCCATTTCCAAAACAAGAGTGCAAGGTGTAACAGCAAGTGCTGATGTAGAAGCTACAGCAGGTTATCCAGAAGATCTCGCAGAGATCATTAATGATGGTTACATTAAACAGATTTTCAATATTAATGAAATACCCTCATATTGGAAGAAGATGCCATGTAGAACTTTCATAGCTAGAAAGGAGAAATCCATGCTTGCTTCAAAGCTTCAAAAGATAGGCTGACTCTCTTGTTAGGGGCTCATAATGCAGCTGGTGACTTGAAGCCAGTCTCATTTACCATCTGAAAATCCTAGGGCCCTTAAGAATTATGCTAGGGACGCCTGGGTGGCTCAGATGGTTAAGGGTCTGCCTTCGGCTCAGGTCATGATCCCAGAGTCCTGGGATGGAGTCCTGCATCGGGCTCCCTGCTCAGCAGGGAGTCTGCTTCTCCCTCTGCCTCTCTCTGTCTCTGTCTCTCATGAATAAATAAAAAAAAAAAAATCTTAAAAAAAAAAGAATTATGCTAAATATATTTGGCCTGTGAATGGAATAACAAAGCCTGGATGACAGCACATTTGTTTACATCATGGCTTACTGAATATTTTAATCCTACTGTTGAGATCTACTGCTCAGAAAAAAAAAAAAGATTCCATTTAAAATATTATTGCTCATTGACAATGCACTTGATGACCCAAGAGCTCTGATAAAAGGATAACAGAATGACTGTTATTTTCATGGCTGCTACCACAACATCCATTCTGTAGTCCATGGGTCAAGCAGTAATTTTGACTTTCAAGTCTTATTATTTAAGAAATACATTTTGTAAGGCTATAACTGCCATAGATAGTAATTCTTCTGATAGATCTGGGCAGAGTAAACTGAAAATCTGGGGAAAAAATTCACCATTCTAGATGCCATTAAGAACACTTGTGATTCATGAAAAAAGGTCAAAATATCAACATTAACAGGAATTTGGAAGAAGTTGATTCCAAACCTCATGGATGTTTTTGAGGGCTTCAGGACTTCAGTAGAGGAAGTAACTGCAGTTGTGATCGAAACAGCAGGAGAACTAGAATCAGAAGTGGAGCCTGAAGATGGGAATCGCTGCCATCTCATGATCAAACACAAAATGGATGAAGAGCTGCTTCTTCCGAATGAGCAAAGAAAGTGGTCTCTTGAGATGGAATCTATTCCTGGTGAAGATGCTGCAGAAACTGTTGAAATGACAGTAAAGGATTTAAAATGCTATACAAACTTAGTTAATAAAGCGTCAGCAGGATTTAAGAGAACAGACTCCAATTTTGAAAGAAGTTTTACTGTAAGTAAAATGCTCTCAAACAGGATCGCATGCTACAGAGAAATTGTTTGTGCAAGGAAGAGTCAACTGATGCATCAAACTTCATTACAGTCCTAATTTTAAAAATTGCCACAGCCACCCCAGCCTTCAGCGCCTACCACCCTGATCAGTCGGCAGCCATCAGTATAAAAACAAAGCATTTTTTAAATTAGGGTAAATATAAATGTTTAGACATAATGCTATTACACATTTAATAAACTACAGTATTGTGTCAACATATCTTTTATATTCACTGGGAAAGCAAAAAAAGTTATTTGACTCAGTTTATTGTGCTCTTAGCATTATTGCAGTGATCTGGAATCAAACCTGCAGTATTTTCAAAGTATGCCTTTAGTGATACATATGCCCTGTGTTACATATCCATTATTTCACATGGATAAATAAAATGTGGTACATATGTATGTGTATATACACACACGATAATATTATTTAGTCTTTAAAAGGAAGGAAATCTTGTATGCTACAACAGGTATAAACTTTGAAGACATTAGATTTAATTTATTTTTAATTGAAGCATAATTAACATGGTGTTTTATTAGTTTTATGTGTATAATATAATGATTCAACTAGTCTATACATGACTCAGTGCTCATCAAAATAAGTGTACTCTTGATTAATTTATTTGATTTAATTTACTTTTAATGATTTAACATTTTTCATTTTTAATGTTTAATAGGAGAAATGGAAAATGTTATTTGACTAATAAAAGTGTTATAGCCAATTATTTGATAAGCCTTACATTTATTTTTATGGAGAACATTTCATGTGACAGTTTATTGAAATATTCTTTGTTAGAAATTTCAAAATTAGATTTTATGGCATCAATTGTAGAATCTATATGTAGAAGCCATCAGTGTTGTGTGGTCTTAAAAGCCATATTGATATCAGGACCCCCAGGATCATTTGTCACTTCCTGAAGTGACCAGCTTTAATTCTGGCTTCCACCAGCCTATTTTTTAATCATGAATCTGGCCTATTTTTTAACCAGGAATTGCTCAGTTTGACTTCAAGCCAGTAGAGTTCCCCAATATTTAATTTAGCTATGTGTTAGATTTATATACACGTCTAAATGTTAAAATATTTAGAAGATAAAAATTGAAACAGTATTTTTAAGCCTTCTGTTCAAGTAGCTATATTATTTTATACAAAGGTCATTTCACAAATACTTTCCTTGAACAATCTCTAATCAGACCTAGCTCATGGGCTCTGACAGGGAAATAACTCACTAAACTATTTTTCTAGGCTAATGATATTGGGATGTAGAGGTCATTTTGGTTTACAAGTCCAAATGAATTTCAGTTTCCTGATAAATAAGAATCCTTGTAAATGACCTAAGAATATGCTCTCTCAACTACTGTTATGTATACCTTGCTAGCCTAAGAAAAAGAATATTGCCATTTTTATGGATTCATTAAACTAGTGGGGGTTACTTGTTCATATCTTTCCATTGAAATAGTCTATATAAATATTAATCTTAAAAAAGGCTAAAATTCTCTATACATCATTATTTATTCCAACATGAAATTGGAAGAAGTTACCCCTCAAGGACCAGAGCTACATCCTAATATTTGCTCCAAAAAGCAGAACAGAATAGAACAACTATCAGAGCACAAAAAAAGCTGTGTTAATTTTCTGAAGCTATAGGATCTGGGAGTCAGGAATATGTCTGAAGAGTGAACAGAAAAAACCCCAGTGCTATTTCTGAGGATTAATATTAATTTGTTGCATATTATGACAGAAAATAATAACTTTAAAGATCAAGTAATATATTCAAAATTGAAAAACATTTAGTAATTACATTAATTTGCAATGAAGAAGAAATAAATGACTAGAGGCCAAATGTGACAAATCTAATAATTGTATAATATCCAAAGACAGGGGAGTGTATAATTAAAGTAGGTTTTCCATTCAAAGATTTTATAGACATAGTTTATCTATATAATTTGTGTTTTTATTTGTATTAGTTTAACATGTGACTTAAATTTTAGTTTATTATAAACATTATGGTTTTTCTCACTCTTCCTCAGAGAATTGATTCATGAAAGATTATTGATAAAGCTAAAATCATGATGTTCCTCTTGTGTTAATTCGTGAAAATTTATGTAAAAAGTATTACTTTAATATATAACAAGAGATATTTGCATTGAAATAGATAATTCAAGATGTATACATTTAAATGGAGAAACTTTGGGAGACTGAGCCCTTATTTTAGTAGTATTCATTTGGCTGGGGGAAAAAAACAACTAGACTTGTTAGAATATATTTGTTATTAAAAAAAATATTAGGTTCATATTGAGGCACCAAAAGAAAATCTCAAATTCTTTAACAGGACATTTTCTGTTACAAATGACACAGAATAACTCACACTAGATTAAACAAGAAGTAAAATGTGTTGCTTTAGTCAAAGAGTCAAGAGAGCTAGCTTCACTTAATCTCTATACAGTAGCTCAAACAATGTCTGCCTTCCTTGGTCAGCTTTATGTCACATCCCATGGTACCCAGCTAAGGGCTCTTCAGTGTGTTACCTCAGTGGCGACAGCAGTTTTATCCACAACATTCTCCTATGTAATCCATTAGCTGGAGGCAAGAGCTGGGCCTAACTGCGACACCTGTGCACAGGGGCATCTCCTGAGAACGCCAATCAAAAATCTTCCCTGTTTCTCCACAACAAGAGAGATGTAATATGTTGGTGGGCCTAAGACAATCGTGGTATGCTCTTGGAGTTGAAAATAGGCTAATTTTCATGGTAATGACATGGGTAAAGATGGGGGAGAAGCAAATTTCCCAACAAAATCAACACCAGGGTCATGTGGGTGAGAGAAGAGGAAAAAGGAGAGCCAGGGAGTACATGTCCATGAAAAGCAGTAGTATTAATAGTAGTGCGACCGGTAGATTTGAGCAAATGCAAGCAGTGTAATCAAAATGCAACTACAATTTTGTCTCTCCCTGCCCTTCAGGGGGGGAATCATTTTTCCTCCACTGCTAAATGACAACTCTGGGAAGACTTGTAATTTTTCTGCCACTTGTAGTAATAAAGAATCCCAGGGCTATTTTATTCAAAAAATGAAGTCTTGATTTCAGAAGGAAAATTTTGGATCCAATGTATTTAGCAGTCATTTTTTATGCAAGAGCAAGTTTTTCCCAAAACCCTATTTCCATTTAGATCTTGGTGGCTGGTGGATTGCTTGACTTTTTGGAAGATCTGTGGCTAGCCTCTTTCCTCCCAAACTCGCCCATTTGCTTGGTGCCATGACTGATCCCTCTAGTGTTGGAGTAACTGGAGAGAGCAAAGGGAAGGTTCTCAGCTAACTGAAACTTCTTAAGATGGCTTTGTCTCTTTGGCAGATATCTGAAGTTCACTCCGGTCTTTGGTAATGTCATAAAATCTTCAGAGGTCTCTTGCAGGATCTCTCTGATTATAACACCTGTAAGATAGTGAATTTCTTCCCTTTCACCAGCTCTCTGGTCTTCCTTAGCATCTTATTCTCTTTTCCTTACCTTCTCTGACAGAAATTCCCTTGTTTTAGTCCTATCTGGAATAAGTCTAGACTGACTTCCATGTTTGGCTCACACTTGAGAGGCACACTTGCATATTTTACCTTGCCATTTGTTGAAGGGAAGTCACTTTCCAAATTTAAGTCTCTGTCCTCTCTGCTCAGCTGTCTCAGGCTGATAGCCACCTCCTCATATCTTGAAATTCTTTAGATATCCCTTCTATACGCATCCAGTTCATGCTGGTAATTGTAGGGGGACTCACATGAGCTGTCCTAGGGAGTTTCCTTAAAGTTTCTTCTCCTAGTACCTCCCTTTCTTTCTGTGAGAAAGTGAAAAGCTTTAGCACTCCCTCAAGAAATCTCTGCACAGACCCTTGTGACACTTTTTAGACTCGCGCCGAGTCAGGGAATTTTGGCCCTCCTCTCTACCCCCTCCTCTGTCATAATTTGCAACTTAATTTGTTTCAAAACTAATTTTAGAATTTTAAGATCAGTTATCAATGAAATCACACTTAAAGTTTTTCAATTTGAATATATCATAATAGCAACACCAATCTATAATAGCAACATGATAAAATTAAGTACCATTATCTACACTATTTCTTAAATTTTCGTTTCCACAACAACCTGTCTGATGCATGACTCATGAGGAAAGATCAAAATGTTAGCCAATAATAGCCACTATCTATTGACTTCTTCCTATGTGATCATCTCATGAGATACTTTACATGTGCTAATATATTCAATCATTTTTAGTAGCTTATGACATACCTATCAATAATATTTTAATTTTACAAATGAGGAAATGGAAGGTACAGCATGGTTAAATAAGCTTGCTCAGAATCCCAGACATAACATATGGCAGATGTAGGATTACAATACAGTAGACACTGTATTGACAGTAGACACTGTATTGACAGTCAGGCATATGACTTCAGACTCCCAATTCTTAACCGCCCATATTATCTCCTTCTAAAGATTACCAGATACATCTATTTCTCAAAGTACTTCATTGTTCATAGAAAGTAATGTTGTAAAGGAATTACTTTTCTATAACAGAGACACTGGAAGTTAAGTAAAAGAGGGAGTTGGTCTATGAGCAAGTATTAACATCCTGTGTTTCTTAGCTCAAAGAAAAGATTGAGCCCCTTCATTCTGAGTTACATATTTTACTATCTGAGATGGGTGTATGCCCTGCAATTTCCACTTTTTAAAACAAGTTCTCCTCGGAGGGTGAAGCCGTTAGAGGGAAGAAGAACTTTCCAGAGAGAATAAGAGAAATGACCCCTCCAGCGCTGGAGCCCCACTGCTGAGTTAAAGACACGTGTGCGAATGGAGACTCATCTCAGTAGCAACACATTGCGCCTATACTTTCCCAAGATACAGAGCTTTGTCTGGTTAGCGATAAAAAGAGTAATTTAAAAACTCTCGTCATAGGAAGTGAAACTTTTCAGTAAATAGCAGCCTTATCATTCAGAACTGTTCAGTGGCTGGAAGCTCTTTTCTCTTGTGACGGGGATAAAACACACGTCATGTAACAGGAGCATCTCCTGCTCTTCTCGCACACAAGTTGCAATTAGGGTCATATCGTGTCATATTCTGCACACGGCGATTGTTTAATGTTGTGCTGGGTGCTGCGCTAAGTACCGTATCATTCATCCTAGATGGTTCCCTTGGAAACTGCTTCTAAAAGTTTGTGCCAAAAATGCTCATGAAGTGAACAATTTACTATCCGTTAAGATACTGAAAACTGTCACTTCAGGAAATTGGATACTGTACCCTGTAAAACATGTTGTTCTGAAGCTTTGCTTCAACAATTACTACCTATCATCCATCAGCTTGCGAGTGTTGTGTTTAGTCAGTTGTTAAATTTAATACCGCAATAACATTCAGAGGTTAGGAAAAGAGAAGTACTGAAGTCTCATGCAGTGTTTTGCGTCTGAACAAACCGAAGGTGTTCATATCTGTGCTATCGTTTGCCTTTTCTGTTTTCTTTATTTAGCTCTCAAGAAAGTCATTTCTGGGCATCTGCAAGTTTGTTCTACAATGTTACTCCTGATTACTTTCATTGATATTAGTAGACACTGTATTGACATCACTTGCAGAAAGTGTCAGTATTGAGAACTAACGTTTTTATTTCAGGTCTTTTCCAATAATATCTAATTGTTGTTTATTGGATTTCTATGACAGAGGGGTGGACTAAAATTTGCTTATTATTTACCATTTAAATGGCAAACATGCTTGTGAGAAGTGAAATATATATATACCAGTAATAACAATTATAAAGCTGAATAACAACTCAAATGCATGCTTAACTTTTAAAAGCTCGACTTAAGATCCTGTTCCAGTACGAAGTTATTTCAGATTTTCTCATCCTACAGTGGCTTCTCCCTATTCTGAAACCCCATTCACCTTCTTACCTGACAAGTAATCAGTTGCAGCCACCTGATATTTTTGAAGTAATGGATTGCCATTTAACATATGTGTAAATATTTCATATTTAAAACTGCACAATAATGAGCATAATAAATTTATAGTTTGTTCAAACTGTTCTAGAAAGTCAGAATGATGGAATATAGTTCTGGCACTGAGTCAGTTAAAGTCTCTCTAGCTCAGAGATAGATTTATGTATTTATTTATTTATTTATTATTTTTAATTATGGTCCGTTAACCAACATATAGTACATCATTAGTTTTTGATGTAGTGTTCAACGATCCATTAGTTGTGTATAACACCCAGTGCTCATCACAACACGTGTCCTCCTGAATTCCCATCAGCCGGTTACACCATTCCCTCGCCCACGTCTGTAACCTTCAGTTTAATTCCTGGAATCTAGAGTCTCTCATGGTTTGTCTCCCTCTCCGATTTCTTCCCATTCAGTTTTCTCTCCCTTCCCCTGTGGTCCTCTGTGCTATTCCTTATGTTCTACATATGAGTGAAACCACGTGATAATTGTCTTTCTCTGCTTCACTTATTTCACTTGGGATAATCCCCTCCAGTTCCATTCATGTTGATGCAAATGGTGGGTATTCTTCTTTTCTGATGACTAATATTCCATTGTATATATGAACCATATCTTTATCCATTCATCTGTTGAAGGACATCTTGGCTTCTTCCACAGTTTGGCTATGTTTTTTGTTTTGTTTTGTTTTGTTTTTTAACGAGCTTAAATTTACTTTAGCACCCCATAGTGGCTCAGTCAGTTAAGCGTGGGACTCTTGATTTCTGCCCATGACCATGGGCATGGACCATCACTCAAACTCTTCCATCACCTGAGAAATTTCCCTCATTCTCCTTTCCAGCCAGTTCCTACCACCATCCCACTATCTGGGGCAATCACTTTCTGATTTATATTCCTATAGATTAATTTTGCCTCACTTTGACTTCATATGACTGGAATTACTTAGAATATATTTTTTATGCCTGTCTTCTTTTGTTTAACATAATATTTTTGAGATTCATCCATGTTGTTGTATGTGTCTCTAAGCCATTTGTTATTCTGTTCTTATGAATAAAACAGAATTTGTTTTCAATTCCTGTTCTTTGACATTTGGGTTGTTAAAAATTTTTGGCTATTTAAATTTATGTCTTAACTTGTCTTCAGTAACATGAATATATTCAATAGGTCTTAAGTAAATCTCCTTTGTTAATATTTAGAACTACAATTAAAATTGTAGAGTGCCTTTGTAAACTTGCTGAAGCAGCCTAGTTTTCTTAGTAGTTTTCTTGGTAGATTCCTTAGGATTTTTGAAGTAGACAATCATATCCTTTTAATTTTTCCTCTTTAATCTTTAAATAATTATTTTTTTGTTCCTGTGTTATTGCATCTGCAAGTACCTTTAATGCAATTTTGAATAGAATTAGTGAGAGTAAACTTTCTAACTACTTCAGAAAATTCTCTTATAAGTTTACTGAGAGTTTGATCATAAAAGGGTATGAATTTTGTCAATAACTTTCACTACATTACTAAGATGATTTTTATCCTTAATTCTCTTAATGTGATGAATTTTATTAATTGATTTTCAAAAAATAACCCCATCTTGAATTCTTGAGATAAAACTCAACGCACTTGATCATGACTCTTTCTCCCCCCGCCCCGCCATAATATCCAATTTCTCTGTCATTATTCTGTGGTCCTAGGGTTAGGCTGGACTTCATAGCCTCCTTCTGAGTGTTTTTCTTGAATTGATATTATTTATTTCTTTAATGTTTGAAGGATTTCATTGGTGAATCCATCTGGGCTTTGAATTTTTTTTGTGGGAAAGTTTTTGATTAGGAATTAATTTTTTTCAATAAATAAAGATATATTCAGATCATCTCTTCTTACTTAAGTAATTTGTTTCAGTTTTGGTAAATTGTATTTTTCAATACATTAAAGTTGCTCAATTTATTGAAATGATGTTGCTTTTAATATCCTCTTATTATCCTTTTACTATCTGTTGGATCTGTAGTGATTTGCTCCTGATATTGGCAGTTTGTTTTATTTTTTCTTGATCATTCTTTCTCTAGTCTTATCAATTCTGTTAATCTTATCATAGAACCGATTTTTACTTCATTTCTTTTCTCTATTGTTTTTCTCTGTTCTACATAAATATTTCATATCCTATTATTATTTTTCTTCTACTAATGTTGCATTTAATTTGCTTTTCTTTCAAGGTGGAAGTTTTAGAAGAACTAAATATTAAATCTTTCTCCATTTCTCATATGTTCATTTAAAGCTAGACACTTTCTTTTACACGCTGATTTAACTACATTACAAACATTTTGGAAAGTTGTATTGTCATTATCATTCAGTTAAAAATGTTTTCTAATTTCCTTTGTGACTTCTTCTTAGACACGGGAAAGTGCACAACTAATTGTCCTATTTTTCGCTAAAAGAAACATAAAATCTAGCTCTTATATGTGTTGTCTTTTCAATATTTTTCCTAGCAAACTGCAACTGAGAAAGAGAAAAAAGTTTATCTATGAGTTTAATTAATGGCCTTTGTTGCTAGGCTACAAGATAAGAAAAGTAAGGCACTCAGAGCTTTTGGCATGATTTAAATTGTCTGTACAATTTCCTCTTATTTAAAATGGGTTTATAGAATATTCTTGATAAAGAGAAGACCATCTTGACAAATTCAGTCTTAGTTTAAAAACAGCTCTTTAACTCTCCCCATTTTACCACCATGTGAAAATTATGCAAACACAATATTCTAGTTAACACAATAGTGGGGTTAATTACCCATGATTAAAGTTGTCGAGATTATATACTGGTTTAATGTGTACAATAAGCTACCATTGTTCCCCAAAATTATATTTACAAAAATATAAAATTGTATGTGTTCTTCTTTGCTGTATCAAACTGAAACTTCTAACTTAACTTGAACATAAATGTGCTTTTTGGTGGCCTTTGCCTGGTGTGCTTTACTTAACACAATCTCAGTAAATATTTGAAAAATCAGTGTTATATAGAACACAGTTAGTGACTATAATATGATTAAGTTACAGAGCAATAAAAAAATTAAATAAATGAACAAAACAAATAAAATCCTTCTATAAATTGGAAAAACTAATCATAATGGAAATTAAAATTTCTTAGAAATAAGTAACATTGAAAATGTTACATTTTGGTCAAATGACATGGAGCTTTGACATATTTAAAGCTATCCTACCTGAGGCACCTGGGTGTCAGTTAATTGTCTGCCTTTGGCTCAGGTCATGATCCTGGAGTCCTGGGAAAGAGCCCTGCATCAGGCTCCCCACTCAGAGGGGAGTCTGCTTCTCCCTCTACCTCTCCCCCTGTTCATGCTCTCTCTCTCTCATTCCCTCTTTCTCAAATAAATAAATAAATAAATAAAATCTTTAAAAAATGAGAAAGCTTTAAAAAAAAAAACACAACTCATCCTACCCAGTTTATCTTTTTTCAACATTGAAGCACTTTGTTACAAGTTAGTTATTGCAATCAAATCACATATGATCGTGCCTTCTAAGAATTTAAAATCAATTAAGTTTCATTTATTCATTATTCTCTCCTGCATTTTCTCATCAGATTGAATCCTTACGATGTGAAAGTTGATGCATGGATGTATAGATTATATAGAACCTGTTTTCTAGACACTTTACCTGATTAGAAAGGACATAGAATATAGATTATATATATGTATATACATAAATATATTTAATATGTATTATATTGCCCACTGTAATATATATTTTATTATATAGTATAATATATGATTCTACTGAAAATGTATAGTGACAGTAATGCAAAGGAGAAGCAATATGTATAAAAAGAGATACATATAAAAAATATTATGTAAGTTCAAAGCAGAGACAACTTCTTCTGCTTGGAGAAATTAACCAGGATAACACACACACAAATGATAGAGAATAAAAAAGAGTATTACTGAAATAATAATTATATTATTTTATTTGACATATGTAAAACATTTCCAAAATTATAAAATTATTTGTAATTACTTAAAGTTGTGAAAGAGAGACTTTTTTTAGGGTAACATCAAATAGGAACATACTGATAGGCATGGGATCTATACAGAGTGATATCTATTATCCAAATCCAAAGTGTTTCTCCATCTTCAAGCAGGGGAAGAGCCGTGCCCAGTAGTATAGAAGGGTGTGGGCAAGGAGGATCTACTGGTAGACAAGTGTCCTTAGGTCTCTCACATTTCTGTATATTTTGCTAGCAAATGCCTTGATGGCCTTTGTTCGGGATTACCTTTTCAAAGATGTTTGTAGTGCCTACATCTGGAGCAAGCACCAAGCATCTTTATTGTCCAGTGTAATAAAGTCTCTTTCCAGGCCATAGGCCCACAAGGTACTTCCACACTGTGCCCTGAGACTTGGGGTCATGGGACATGGAACTTGTGCCATGAGTAATAAAGTCCTTTGCCTCTGATCCAGGAATCCTGTGTCAGCATTCATAACTGTAGCACATTAACTTGTAAACTGGCAAGTAATATTTCAGACAATTCACAAAGTCTCTATCATGACTGAAAGTGAAAAAAGAAACTGAATAGCCTGGAGGAAGGCAAGAATATTGAATTGACTCAAATAGAGATTTTAATTGCATTGGGGAAATACAGTTTCATAGACTGCTTAGGGTCTAAAGAACTAAGGACTCTGGTAGAATTGGTTTCAAGTACTACCTATAATTTCTTGTCACATGAAGACTCTACCTGGGTGAAATACAAGAAACGACTGTTACATAAAGACTCTTTTGCACATCCTTCAAAACTTAGTGTTGATGTTTGGTGAGGTAACTAGGAGCTTGACTCTACCATTTCCTTGCCTTCTTCTGGGAATAGACATATTGGGTATTAGTTTAAGAAAAAAAAAAGTGAGCATTCTTATCTGATTATTATTCTGGTTGTTCCCGAATCAAATGGTGCCACAGAACTAAGTTAAAGTTCCTCTATCATGAAATATAAATTACCTAACATTCAAAAGCATTGATTTTAACCAGAGATCTGGTAATGTAACATGGTAAGTTTTACAGATAACTTCCCAGTGCACATACTATGGTAAGATGACCAGTGGGTGTGCCAATACCATGGGTTCCAGAATTTAATACGTAGTTAAATAGCTATAGAAATGGAAGGCAGACAACTGAGCAAAAAAGAAGGGTGATAAGATGATCTAAACAGTCTTAAATCTGACAGCAAACTCTTTACCCAAATTACAGATGGCCTTAGGCAGGTGATAAGACAAATGATCCAATCCTTTTTGGGTATTTGTAATTAGTATTATTTTATTTTTTAATTGTTTTTAAATTTAAATTCAATTAATTAACATATAGTATATTATAGTTTCAGAGGTAGAGTTCAGTGATTCATCAGTCTTACATTAACACCCAGTGCTCATTACAATACATGCCCTCCTTAATGTCCATCACCCAGTTACCCCATCCCCTCACCCACCTCTCCTCCAACAAACCCTTTGTTTCCTACAATTAAGAGTCTCTTATGGTTTATCTCCCTCTCTGATTTCATCTTGTTTTATTTTCCCTCCCTTCCCCTATGATCCTGTTTTATTTCTTAAATTCTACATATGATTGAGATCATATGATAATTATCTTTCTCTGATTGACTTATTTTGCTTAGCGTAATACCCTCTAGTTCCATCCACGTCGTTGCAAATGGCAAGATTTCATTTTTTTGATGGCTGAGTAGTATTCCATTGTGTGTGTGTGTGTGTGTGTGTGTGTGTGTATGTGTGTATCTCACCTCTTCTTTAACCATTCATCTGTTGATGGACATCTGGGCTCAGCCTTTGTGGACATTCCTACTATAAACATTGGGGTGCAAATGCCTCTGTGGATCACTACATTTGTATCTTTGGGGTAAATATCTAGTAATGCAATGGCTGGGTCAGAGGATAGCTCTATTTTCGACTCCCTGAGGAACCTCCACACTGTTTTCCAGAGCGGCTGCACCAGCTTGCCTTCCCACCAACAGTGTAGGAGGGTTCCCCTTTCTCTGTGTCCTTGCCAACATCTGTTATTTCCTGACTTGTTAATTTTAGCCATTCTGACCAGTATAAGATGGTATCTCATTGTGGTTTTGATTTTTATTTCCCTGATGATGAGTGATATGGAGCATTTTTTCATGTGTCTGTTGGCAATTTGGTTGTCTTTGGAGAAATGTCTATTCATGTCTTCTGCCCATTTCTTGATTGGATTATTTTTTCTGTGGGTGTTGAGTTTGATAAGTTCTTTATAGATTTTTGGACACAGGCCCTTTATCAGATAAGACATTTGCAAATATCTTTTCCCATTCTGTTGGTTGTCTCTTGGGTTTGTCAACTGTTTCCTTTGTTGTGCAAAAGCTTTTTATCTTGATGAAGTCCCAACAGTTCACTTTTGCCTTTGTTTCCCTTGCTTTTGGAGATGTATCTAGCAAGAAGTTGCTGCGGCTGAGGTGGAAGAGGTTGCTGCCTGTGTTCTCCTCTAGGATTTTGATGGATTCTTATCTCACATTTAGGTCTTTCATCCATTTTGAGTCTATTTATGGTACAGTATAAGAAAATGGTCCAGTTTCGTTCTGGACCATTCATTCATGTGGCTGTACAATTTTCCCAAAAGAATGTTGAAAAAGAAAAGCAAAGCTGGCAGCGTCACAATTCCAGACTTCAAGCTCTATTACAAAGCTGTCATCATCAAGACAGTATGGTACTGGCACAAAAACAGACACAGATCAATGGAACAGAAAGAAAGCCCAGAAATGGGCCCTCAACTCTATGCTCAACTAATCTTCGACAAAGCAACAAGGAATATCCAGTGGAAAAAAGGACAGTCTCTTCAACAAATTATAATTAGTATTATTTTAAAGAGCTCAGGCCAGTGCCAAGGGAAGAGGAATTTGAATTTTTATTGGTATAAAGTCAGATGTAATAAGAAAGGAATATCTTAGACACTGAGGAAACACAGGGGGAACTTGACTTTGATGTGGTAAGTGGGAATGGGTTGGAATTCAAGATTTCATTAGCCATTTTGTCAGACTAATTTATAATTCATTAGTTTCCCTATGGATTTAAATACTTTTATGGAGGGAGGAACAAGTTGAATCTACCTGAAAATCAAAAGATGCAGAATGAAGTAGGACAGGGACAGCAATGAATACCTTTGTAGGAGAAGAGAAGTCACCTTGGAGAGCAGGTCGGTCTTATAAAAGCCAGTAAGGAACTGAAATCTAAGCCTTATCTTTAGGGCACATGGGGATCCTTAGAAAGAGCATCCTGTATTTTGATATTGATGTCGAAACAGTGGTGTTGCATCTTCCTAAGGAAATTTTTCAAAGTTATGGAAAAGGATGCAAGTCTAGGTGTGGGGAGAAAGCATAAACAGTATTTCTTCTGCCCACCCCCAATTCCTGAAACCTGATGAATGTTGAGATCACACATACCTGCTCTTATTCAGTATTTCAATGGAAAACATCATTTGCTTCAGATAACTTAAATGGTGTTACACTTATACTTCTGTACTTATGATGACCCTGAAATTTGCTGTGTTGTCAGAAATAATGGTTATATGTGTTGTGTGTGCAGCCTCAGGGAAACAACCGAAACTATTTTCCATTTTCATTGTGCCACTTCACTAATAGCCTGGGGTAGATTTTTCAACCATGCTTCTCATTTATATTTTGGTGTGTAAAAATAGAAGCTGGGAAAAAAACAACAGGATCTGGTATATCACAGCTGACATGTTTCTGAGTTCTCACACAGCATTCATTTCACTAATTCCAGGCAATCAGAGAAAGGAAGCAGGGAAAAGCAAAAGGAAGCTCTTGGGTAGTATTAATTCTCCTCCTAATTGGAGGGGGCTTTCCTGTGCATTATAGCTAAAGAATAAGGTGAAAGAGCCTCATTGGTTGTACCGCACAGAAGTGCCACACAACAACAAAGACTAGAATTCTTATGTGTCGTGTTATAAAGATTTTATTTATTTATCTGTCAGAGAGAGAGAGAGAGAGAGAGCACAAGTAGGGGGAGCAGCAGAGGCAGAGAGAGAAGCAGGCTCCCCGCTGAGCAAGGAGCCCAATGCAGGACTCAATCCCAGGACCCTGGGGTCATGACCTGAGCTGAAGGCAGACGCTTAACCGACTGAGCCACCCAGGCATTCCTGGTGTGGTGTTATAAGCAGCAGGCAGAGATCAGGTCTTCCTACTGAATTTGAGGATCCCAGGCAGGCATGCACTGGATGCCCACTGAGATGCTTAACAGTGCATTAAGTGCCATCAGAGACTTCGATTGGAGCTTCTAGATGTGGTACACTGCAACCATCTTCTACTGAGAAAATCTGCTGAACAGCTCCAGAATCTCTACTATAGCCTTCAGATAGTTTGAAATATAGAACTGGAATCCAATGAAAGCATTGTCCAAATTTTCCTGGAGCCTTAAGTCTCAACAGGGAAGTTACCATCCCCTAAAGAAAGTTTTGACAGTTTGTGAGGAGTGTTTTGCTTGTCACAATGATTGGGGAGAAAGGTGTCAGGAGCTAAAGGTTTTTAATTGGAAGCCGTAAGGTATGTTAGACATTCTGAAATGTCTGGGATGGTCCTTCACAATGAAGAATTATTCTGCATTTCAAAAAATTCAAAAATCTCTCTCAGCTAGAATTACATGAAAAGGCTATTTAAATCTTTTTTTTAAGGCTATTTAAATCTTATGTGATACAAAACATGCTCTGTATTCAAACATAAATTTCAGAATCTTAAATATGTACTAAAATGTCTGGGGTAGGGAGGTGCCTGGGTGGCTTAGTAGGTTCATGATCCCCGAATCCTGGAATTGAGCCCCTCCCCCCACCCCAGTAGGGCTCCCTACTTAGCAGGGAGTCTGCTTCTCCCTCTGCCCCTCCCCTCTGCTCTTGTGCTCTCTCTCTCTCTCTCTCTCTCAAATAAATAAATAAAATCTTTAAAAAAAACGTGTCCAGGGTAGGATACTACAATATATATGATATACATTTTAAAAAGACATATTTTGTTGTTATTTTTTAAAACTACCAAGAATTAGTGTTCATTCATTTCAAGAAATTGAATTTTGGAAGTCAAAAAAATCATGGCACTTAAGTTTTCAGTAAAACATTCCTGTGCCACTATACATCTGTAGCTGGGTTTCCTGATTGTGTGTGTGTGTGTGTGTGTGTGTGTGTGTGTGTAGACATGATTTCTTAGGTCTTCTTGTGTGCACATACTTAAGCAGTTCTAAATAAAACTATTTGGTTATGAATTACATTATCTTTCTCTCCTTTATAGTAAAGTTTGTATATTGTGTTTTAGAACTGTGTGTGGGTAAATGAGGTATTATGAAATATTTGCTATTAAAAGTGGGACTTTTGTTCTGAGATACTTGAAAACTATTTTCCTAGACTCTTGCACGCATTTAGCCAAGCAATACGATCAACTCTACTCCCATTCTCACTGCTCTCCCTTGTCACTGGGCCACCCACCAGAAGAAACGTCCTGTTGAGTGCTCTTAAAGTTGCTCTTTGTACTTCCTAGTTTTCTGAAAGCGCTAGCAAGGACACTTAGTAGGATGTTTTGTTAACTGACTTTATGCTGGTGATGGGCAGGATATGTCTCTTTTTCCCCCCTTTTTCAACCATTTTTCCATATTCTTTCCTTTGAATTCTCCAATTATGTATTTTTTTAGTAATATCAACAGCCAGCTGAATTCATTTGTCTCTCATTGAATTCATTTGTCTCTCATTGATACCATTTCCCCTTCTGTTTATACTAATGTTTCACAATTAATTAGAAATTGATAAAATTCATATAAAGTTTTACATAAAATTAGAAAAATAAATGAAGTAAGCTCTAGGAGAGATACAGTAATCCCTGATCATCATGTTTAATATTACATGAATTATTTCCTTCAGTGTTTCTGTGGGAAGCTCTCTTTTTATTCCTGACTGAATCAGTAATATATTTGCCTCATGCAATAGAGTCTTGTAGGAACATAATTGTGTTTGGGTCACTCTGTGTAATTTTTAATAAAGGCCCATATAAAAATGCTTTTAGACACATACTCTAAAGACTTGCCAGATCTGATAGCTTCCTTTCCATCTTCCTCTTTTTCTCTATTTCTCTCCGTCTCTCTCTCTTCTTTTGTAATTTGAAAGTTGGCCTATTTTAAAGCGGTGCTGTTAATGCAACAGTGGTTTTGAAACACTGTATTAAAAAAGACCACTTTAAAGGAGCCACTCAAGAAATCATTAGCAGCTTATATAAAAAAGAAAATAGCATATAAAGTAGACTTTTATGCTAAGATCTGATATTCACAACTGAGAGAAAAGGGGTGGGGGGAGTCTTTCTTCATTAGCAGCATGACCAAAGCACTTAGGGATTTCACTCCCTCACATCCATTATTTCATCTATTGTCCTAATTTAATTTTCCATGATTTTCCTGACAGCGAAGGTTGGCAACTCTTAAGTACAGTACAAAAGGTTTGCAGCACTCATGTTAATAATTACACAAGCTGTTGAAGCTTTTTACTGAAGGGTGTATTGTCAAAAATATCAAATTTAGACAAAAGCAGAAGCTACAGATGTGAGTGGAACTGGAATCCCTGAGTGCCTTTGTTTTTTACCCACAGACAGAAGCCACCTCGTGAGGTCCAAATGTTAATAAAGCATTCATACCATCGGAGCCTTTTGAGAGCTCTAAAAAGGAAAACAGTGTCTTTGGCGAACTGCCATCAAATTGTTGCTGCTCTTGTCTCTGCTGTCACTTACCAGGGTCCTTTTGACAACATGAAACTATGATTTCTATAATCTTTCTCAGCCAAATCAATTAGTTTTCTAATGTGCATATTCACCAGTTTTAGAACACCTGATCCAAAAATATGGCTTCCTAATTGTGGAAAAAAGCAAACTTTTGTCCATTATCCTTCTACCTTTTCTTTAAGGATGCAGTAATTTGCCCTCATTTTATCTTTTCTTTGTTACAGGAGGCCAAATTCCCCACAATGTGAAACTGCCTATACCACCCAGGACCGTGCATTACTTTATACTTGGATCCCAGACTCTCTGAGCAAAGAAGGTGGCCTTAAGTTGTTATGAGGAATCCTCCAATATCCATGCCTATCAAATATTGACCATATACAAAAGGAACAATATCCTATTTATTTAGTACCAAACCTTCCCAACTATAGGAAGATGCTTTTGTGAAAAATAATGTATAAATACATTTAAAAGAGATATGTATATACAGTAATGCTATAGAGATACTTGATGTAAAACCAATATATTTTTACTCTCACAAACAATCTTACCTCTCCCCCACCCATTGGGTAATACCATTGTAAAGAGTTGGCTTTGCAGAATTTCTCGTCTTTGAATTTTAATTAGATTTCTTGAGTCAACTGAAAAATAATAGAAGTAATTGTAGAAAGAAAAATTTTTAATTTCAAAATCTTCAAGAACAGAGCTTACTATAAGTCATTATTTGAAAAGTATGAACATACGACATGTTTCCTCCCCACAGGAAAGAGCATGGTGTCCTTATGGCTCCTGAAAGTTTAACCTACATGACAGAATTGGAAGAGGTAATACCAGGTGAAGGCTCTACCTGAATTCCTGCAAAGGGTCTTAACACCAGCCAACTAGCCCCTGTCCCTCCATATAGGTTGAAAGGGAAATTAGGTAGAAATTAGGGAAATTAGGTCCCCTTTGTATTCTTTGGAGCTTATGAAGGTAGCTGCTTTAAAACAGAAGTGAGAACAAAATGTGTAGGCAGGAAGAAGATCTGAGACAAGTGTCCTATTTCCAAATAGACTAGAGTAGACATTGAATAAACATCTCAATTCTTGTGTCACTTTAAAGTAGCTGAGAATTGAGTGAGTGGTCCTGAGTACGGTTCAGCTGAAGACTGAGCAGAGGTGTCCCCATAACACAGCAATCTGTCCGGGCAGATCTAAGCCATAGTCAGAGGAAGAACACAGTAGTCTCTGGTTTAAGCATCACTGGAAGGGTGTGAAAAAAAGCCTAAAAGCATCATAGCAGAGTGTTAACTGCATGCATTCAAGACAGTGATTGCATGGCTTTAATCCAGCCATACCTCTTAGGAGCTGTGTGGCTTTGGGCAGATTACTGAACCTCACTGAACTTCCATTCCATCATCTATATGAGATTATTAATAGTGCCTTCCTTTCAAGGCTGTTATTAAACTAAATCAGTTATAACTATAACATAACTATAACTATAACTGTAACTTAGAATAGTACCTGGTACCTGATAAGCATTCTATGCATGCTTGTTAAATAAGTAGAGTCAGCAGGGGGTGATGGCCAAGTTCCTTGTGAATAATCATGGTGTTTCTCCTTTCAAGAGAACAATCAATTATACTGCTTATAGGACAGGGAACAATGCCCAAAGCAAGGTGAGATGAGCTTTCCTCACCACTATCCCGGAAAGAAGGCAGGAGACAACATATAGACCAGAGATCCCTTCAATGCCAATGAGTTTGTATAAATTTCTCACTATATCAACGTGTGTCACACAAGGAAAAATAAAAAAGAAGTCTATTTGAAAGAAATCATAAAAGACTGAGCATTTACCCTAAAGAAAAAATAGTAACAAGTTTTCTAACAATTTTTTTTTTTTAATTACACCAGGGGCGTTTGTGGGTAAAATGAGAGATAAGATTAATTACAGGGAGGGGTGCCTGGGTGGCTCAGTCATTAAGCGTCTGCCTTCAGCTCAGGTCATGATCCTGGGGTCCTGGGATTGAGCCCCGCATCGGGCTCCCTGCTCCCTCTGCCTGCCACTCCCCTTGCTTATGCTCACTCTCTCACTCCCTCTCCCTCTCTCTCTGTCAAATGAATAAATAAAATCTTTTTTAAAAAAGAGATTAATTACAGGTGGGAAAACCACTTTACTTATTTTATTTTTTCATTGAATTATATATGGTAGATCTAAATCATTGTGTTAAATTCAGACCCCAAAAATATCTTTTTGTCTCTCTATTTCTTGTCTTGTTTCAGTCAATAATTATTAAAAGTACAAATACTATCATCAGTCAAATCACGGCAAGTTTTTTTTTTTTTTCTTGACAAAATGTGATCTGGATTTTTGAAATGTTGAGACTTACACCTTGGACCTACTGCTTCAACCTTAGTCCCATCTCTATCAAACAAGTTAACCTACATCCATCTCATGACTTTTCACTTTAATTTCAAACTGAATATGGAATCTCTAGTAGCAAGAATCTCAGAAACTTTAAAGAAAATATTTTAGGGAAGAGGGAAGAGACAGCATAAGTAAAATTTAAGTAACATCACAAGCGTTATGGATCTACAGTGTCTTTATATTTTTAGATATTTTAGAACAATTATAGTTTCCTATGATTGTTTATAGTTAGCTTTTTGATAACGTGAATCAGTATTGATGAAATAGTTAATAAGATACTATATAAAGTTCCCTAGAACATGTTCTTGAAATTAATATAAAATATGGAACATCCATTTGATTTTACAATTTCTGAAAGTATTAAATGCTTCTGTTTTAGAATTTTATATTAATTGAACATAATTATGAATCTTTTAAAATTATTTCAATAAATATACTTTTGCATCTGCATAAATAGGAGAGAAACTCATGAGAAATCTAAGTACTTTTATGTAAAGTTTAATTTTAGTAAAGAAAAATTAAGTCATGTTTATATTATTGACAATGATGATCATTATTTGGTTTGAAGTAATGTATTAATTTATTACAGCCACTCACATTAGGAAGAAAAAGATATTGGCTTTAATTCCACAATGTATACAGACCTCCACCCATTTCAGTAAGGCAAAAGGATTTATTAAAAACTAGGAAGTTAACATTCTTTACAAAAGAAATAACTCTCTTTTTAAAAAGTAGTTTTTTTCATAGCGTATTATAGTTTTCACATTTGTACATACCTCATAAAACTTCTAAAAGTAAGGTTTTATACCTCACTTTCTCCTAGTATAGTAACTCTTTGAAATGACTAAAACAAATAATAAGAGAACAAGGTAGAAACAGAATGATTAAGTCACTTGTCCAAGGTCATCCAGATAATTAATGGTAAAGACTAGAATAGACACACAAATCTTTAGGCTAAATTAACATACATGTAATTGGCTAGAAGATAGTTAACCAGGAAAAACACAATGAGAAAGCAAGCAGAGGGCTTTTAACCCCAGTTTATGCAGCTGTGGCCTTTGATAGTGAATCTCAGGAATGACAAAAGCAGACTGCACTATCATCTTTACCCACTTTAAACAGGCTAGTTTTCTCTCCTTTCCATTGCAGTAGTAGCCGGCCTTCCAAGGAGATGCAATCTTTCTATTTAAGGAATTTTGTAGAAAGCATCAGCAGAGAAGACATATTTAAAAGAATACTTAGACTCACCTCCAGCATTTAATAGGACATAAATTAGGACAGTGAACAACCAGAAAGAGGAATATAGTCTCTGAAATCTGTGTAATACCAAGTATTTCTCTATGTTAAAGCACTACATTTGGACCAATTCCAAGACCATTCCACAGTTACAAGAGGTGTGCTGGGTCAGGACAAGAGGTCTGCAGGGTCAGAGAGATGTGACACTATGGAGAAGGCAGCCCTGTTGTATACCATGTGCTCAGTACCGGGAATCTCAAAATCTCAACTACTCCTGTGGCCCCGAGTCTGTCTTCAGGGCTTGTGCAAGCATGTTTCCCAATTCAGTCCTCCAGAGTGTAGACCTCCAAGGCCCAGGGATAACCCAAAGTGGTCTTTTTCTGGGGAAAGGGGATTAGATAGAGTTTGGAGTCCATATGTGAATGCTTGAAGTCTTTCATCATGTAGGGTGGAATCAAGTGTGATGAGATCTCCTTGAGTCGTCAGGTTCCAGCACGGACCTCCAAAAATTACTAGAATTTCAATCTTTATGACCTAGTCTTCCAGGTCATTATGAAGGTGTATTTCCAGGACAGAAGGCTGGATATATTGTATTTAATAGTTCTGTACCTTGATTTAAAACATTTAAATATTTACACATGGGGTGGGTATACAGCCCTCCCTTTGTCTTCCTGACCCAAGCTCCACAAATATCAGGGGTGGGTAGGTCTTGAGACTTGTAGTTATTGTACATCTAATTATAGATTAATATCAGTTAGTTTATTTTATTTTTTATTTATTTTTTTAAAGATTTTTTTTTTTAATTGAGAGAGAGAGAATGGTAGAGAGAGAGCATGAGAGGGAAGAAGGTCAGAGGGAGAAGCAGACTCCCTGCTGAGCAGGGAGCCCAATGCGGGACTTGATCCCGGGACTCCAGGATCATGACCCGAGCCGAAGGCAGTCGCTTAACCGACTGAGCCACCCAGGCGCCCTCAGTTAGTCTATTTTAAAACATGATCCCTAATGCCACCATTTGATTCCATTTTATTTTATTTTATTTTTAAAGATTTTACTTATTTATTTGACAGAGAGATACATAGCCAGAGAGGGAACACAGCAGAGGGAGTCGGGGAGGGAGGGAGCCCGATGCCGAGCTCGATCCTAGGACCCTGGGGTCATGACCTGAGCAGAAGGCAGATGCTTAACAACTGAGCCACCCAGGCGCCCCTGATTCCATTTTAATATCATCAACTCCCAATGCCATCATCTGATTATTTCCCACTTGGCTTATGGCACCTGCTTGGGGTGCAATTGCCCCATCCTCACCTCATCCTTCTTCTAACCCAGACTTAACACCTTGCTGGCTAAATACCTTTAATTAAAAATAATTAACAGAAAACCTGATAAGAGCATTCTGTAACTAAAATAACATTTTGACACCCTCCCCCCCATTAAAGGGCTATATTCAGACTCCTTAATGGTGGACAAAAGGCATACTTGAAACTTTCATATCTGCCTACTCTCTCTGATTCTCATCTTCCATGCCTTTACATGTATTGCTCCTTCTACCTGGGACCTCTTTCCTATTTTCTCAGACCGAATAGCTCCTTATTCATCTTTTAAGATTCAGCTCTTGTCTTCTCTCTTCTCTTTCTCTAGTCCCCCAGACTGAGTCAGGTGGCTGTTCTTTGTGCTCCTACCTGTGCATATTTACATTGGCGTTCACTGCTATCCTTGATTTCTTTGTCAATTCTAAAAGCTAAGCAACCGGAGATTAGTGGTTGTGTTATTTTACTTTATTCATGAAACCATCTACAAACATTTGTTCAGATCTGCTCCAATCCATACACTGTGCAAGTTACCAGCTATGTGATGATAAAATACAGGGGCCTTGTCGGTGAGGACACAACAGTAATGCACAGTTACAGTCACAGGACACTGTGACCTGAGCTTAGACAGGGTTAATTATAGGTTGTCACAGCAACTCAGAGGAAGGCCACACGCTTCAGTCTTCCTGGAGGACTGCAGGAAGGGGTTCTGGGCTGAGACCTGCGCAGGATGAGGGCCCAATAGACCCAATGCTGTTGCACAGTATGCATACAGGATATCCTTCATAATCACTATGTTGGCACTAATCCAGGAATGTAAAAAATCTGCTGTGTCCTGGTGTGGACTCTAGAAGTACTAGAAGCAAACAAGGTAGAGTCAGAAGGAGGAAAGAAGACGTTCTAATCAGAATCACAACAAACTCATTGTCCAGCCACTCTAAGCTGAGAAAGCATAATTAATAGAGTCAACGCAGGGGTTTAGAAAATGTATAGACTATTTAAGCATTCTAGAGATGAGTTGCATCTATAAAATAAATACCATTGCAGTATTTATTCTTATTTTTAAAAGTCTGGTTTATAAGTGAAAATATATATAATGAACATATATATATATATATATATTTCTTTTACAATTTATGAGCCATGTTAGTGAACACAAAGTAAGTACTTCACTTAAACTTTTTGGTTCATAGGAACGGCAGTTTATCCTTTTCTTGTCTCTGGAATATGATGAAACAAGTATGCTAGAAAAGAATAATCTAATAATACAGTAATTATGAGTGAATGTTACTTTAATCAGTCACACATTGGAGTAAATTAACAATTCCTAATGTCTATCTATACGTAGATTTATGTTAGCTGTGTAGTACTACTTAAAATTAATTCCATATGATAGATTCACGTTTTCTCAACTATTTCTTCATTCTGTTTATAACACATCAGTTTAAAGAATCCGTAATTATTAAGAATGGATGTTTATTAGCTTAATATAGGTTTGCAGTCTGCATTCCTCTCTTTTTCTTTCTTTCTTTCTTTCTTTCTTTCTTTCTTTCTTTCTTTCTTTCTTTCTTTCTTTCTTTCTTTCTTTTTCTTCTTCTTCTTCTTCTTCTTCTTCTTCTTCTTCTTCTTCTTCTTCTTCTTCTTCCTCTTCTTCTTCTTCTTCTTCTTCTTCTCCTTCCTTCCTTCCTTCCTTCCTTTCTTCCTAGAATGAAGAGATCAATAGATAGAACCCTGTACTGAATGAAGCAAAAAATGTGCCCATTCTTGTTTAAATGTGTCATGGTTAACATGGCTTCCTCCTTTTCTGAGCAAATCACAATTTGGGAATAGATGAAACTAACCCTTGAGAAATCTTTAAACAAATATAATTGTATCTATAAAAATTCATACCATGAGAATAAGGTTTTGTCTACTTGACCATTGCTGATTTACCAGTAATGCCATTTCCCAAAGCAGTCTTAATAATAATTACACTGGTGAATTATACTGAATAGTCTAGATTTATTGAATTAGTTCAGGTCATATTACTTCAGGCCATAGAATAGACTTAGTGAAACATTTCACAGATATGATTTATGAAAGATAATCTTTATGAAAAATCTTTTTCTATGTAATCAGTAAAACTTTCTGAAGTACATACTGAAGGGGGATAAAAATCTAAAATTTGTTACAAAATATAACTTATTTAAAATTATTTTTAGAATTATTTTAAATATTAATTACATTTAACAACAAGTACAATTAATATCTCTGATCAAATAAAAAAGTAGATGTAAAGAGTTTTGAAAAATGTACATGCTATTGTTAATTTCTAATCCTTCTATCATCAGATATGTAACCACTCCTTCCAAAAATCTTAAAAACAACAATAAATTTTTATAACAAGAAACTTCTTGACAGAGATTTAGTACATGGTAAAGTACATTTAAATTAGACATGTAGATATATAATTAAATATTAAATATATATATTAGCAGATAAATTGCAATTAAAAAAAGAGAGATGGAACCAGAAGCTGTAACATAAAAAAGATGAGATTTACCAACCAGTCATAATGCGTGACTTTGAATCTTGAATAAAATAAATAATCTTTAAAACATTATAAAATTTCTGAGACACTTAAAATTTTGAATACTAACTGATATTTGGTGTAATTAAAGATAATTGTTAAATTCTTTAGATGTGATAACGGTATTGTTAGTATATAATAAAAACAGAGCCCTTATATTTTAGAGATATGCAATGAAATGCTTGAAGAATGATAGTTTGGGATTTGTTCAAAAATAATATAAGGAGGAGGGGATGAAATAGGTAATGGATGAAATTATATTGGCTAGGGGTTAATAACTTTTAGCGTGAGATGATAGGTTTATAGAAGTTCACTGTTCTAGTCTAGATTTTCCATAACAAAGCAAAAAGGAAAGGTGTGTGTTGCCATAACACAGATTATTGATTTTCTGTGAAATAGCAAACCAGCAGCATAAATTTGTTGGTATTCTCACATCTTTCATTAACTGAAAGAATAAATAAACAATGCTTATCTCATCTGTTCTCTCACCAAAATAAAAAAGAAAAGCAAATGGAGACTCAAGACAATAGCTCTCATTATTTTTGTGTCTTTGATGTGCCAGGAACTATATTGAATTTGGAAACCAATTTGTCTGATTTGAGTCTCACAATTATCCTACAGTAGGTATTAGTAACTTCATTTTACACATAGGAAAACTGAGGCTCAGGTATTGGAAAAGCCAACATTAACTTCCAAGTATGTTCAGCGCCAATGTGATCCAAACACTAAGTGCTTTCATCCAAAGCACTAAGATGGTATCTTAACATTCAAGGATCATATAATTAAAGTACATAAATGCTAACTAAATCAATATCTGCAAAATCAATTGAATAAATGAAAGATATTAATTTGGATTTTGTATAAGAAATAGAAACTCCAGGAATTGCAAGTATACAGTGAAGTAATATGGTGTTTTGAAGATTATTAGAAGGGCTGTGGACATAAGAGTCAAAAGACAACCACTGCACTACTGATTTCAAGGGTACACAAGCATAGTTGGTGTTGTGGACTGAAAAAAGTGCTCCTTAAAACATGTCCACATCCTAAGCCCTGGAACCTGCTAATAAGTTATTTTAAAAGCAAAAGGGATTTTGTACATTTGATTACATTGAGGAGGATTATCTTGAATTATCTGAGTTGGTCCAATATGATCACAAGGGTCCTTATAAGAAGAAGGAAGGAAGGAAGATCAGAGTCAAAGAACGTGATAGGATGGCATCAGGAAATGTGGCCACACACTGGAACTAAGAGCCAAGGAGTGTTGGCTAGAAGAGACAAGGAAACAGATCCTCTCCCTAGAGCTCCCAGAAAGTTTGCAGCCCTGTTCACCCGTTTGGGACTCCTTGTCTACAAAGCTGTGAGATAACAAATTCCATGTTATTTAAAGACACCAGTTGTATGGTACTTGTCACCGAAGCAATAGGAAATTAGTACAGCTGGAATCCAGATGCTGCTGCCTGCTCCCATTGCCACTGTCACTTGTAGCCAAGAGCTAGTGACTACAGTCTGGAATCCTGAACCTGCCTCAAGCAAGAACATCTCTGTGGTGTTGGATGGCAGTAGCAATCATAGCAAGCAGATGAACTCTCCCTGACTCCTTCCAAATAATTAACATATGGTACCCTAACTACAAAGGTCAGTAGGAATATAATTGTGAACTTTATTATTACTTTGGTACATCAAGATAGAAAAAAGGAAGTGAGAATGGATATCGAGGGCCAATCAATTCTATTCAGCACACACAATTATCCATTTACCCAAGTATTCCTTCAACTTAACATAGTTAACTTTCTTTTATAAAACAGATGTCCCTTTGTATTTCTGAAATTTAAAAAATGCTCACTAAATATATTCATATTTAAGCAATTTTTTTGCAATATTTTCTTGACTACATTTAAAATCTACACATTTTGCTTCCACTTGAAAAAAAATTCCTTTTTTTTGAGTAGAAGTCTACATAATTTGAATTATTGTCTTATTATTTTATGCAATAGACAAATTGAATCTGGCTTTCTAATTGTGATTTGTATAGCTCTTTACTATATGTACTCAAATTTAATGACCTACTCTATTTTATAACCTACTGTATAATAGTTCAGCCTTTAATTAATGTGTTTTCATAGCAAGATTCAACAAAGGATTTAATGTGGACTTTAAAATTGAGACAGATATTAACATTTTAGTGGTATCTTAATGTCTGCATGTAAATAGTCACAATGAAACAGTAGTAAATTCATGATAATATAAATTACAAGAGTTTTTATTGGAAATTATAAAAATTACAATGTTTTCATCTTTTTTCAGTTGTGACACATTTTACAATGAGTACATTTTTGTCTCAGAATTAAAGAATACAAATAATTTATGAGTTTTGTCCCAAAATATTTACACTATAACAAAAAAAGAAACTGGAAATAAGCATCAGACAGACATTT
Source organism: Eumetopias jubatus (assembly GCF_037043125.1). Taxonomy (NCBI): domain Eukaryota; kingdom Metazoa; phylum Chordata; class Mammalia; order Carnivora; family Otariidae; genus Eumetopias; species Eumetopias jubatus. The sequence continues at coordinate 33,169,436 of NW_028274807.1, forward strand.
TTAAACATTATAAAACATAATTCTCTAGTGCATCAACTGTTCTGACAGATTTTTACATATAAGAATTGTATTATCAACATTATTTTAAATGAATTTCTGCTTAATACTACAAACATTTTTATACAAATACTTGAATATTTCTTTCTTTTCATTTTTTAACAAAGATTTGGATGTTTCTGTGGTTCTTTTTGTTACCTGGGAAATAAGAGAAAATTATAAGTCCACTCTATTTCCATATCTGAATTTATTTTAGCCACAATCATTCCATCAACCAGTAAGAATCATTCACATAATTCTCAGTAGCTCAGCTGACAGGTGAATCACATAAAGGACTCAAACAAGTAAAAATTGTCTGGTAAGCCTGAAGCTATTTCTTATATAGATTACTAAAATTATTCTTGAAGATAAATTTTTGTTCTCCTTGTCATAATTGTGGTAGGTGTATTTTTCTACTTAAATCACTCATTTCTTTTTAATAGGTTTGATTTAAATATAAGATAGTTGAAGTCTGTTAATTAATCAGTAATTAAAATATGAAATAATATTTAATTTTTCTTGTAGTACTAAAGATTCCACAAGAAAAATATATCCTATAAAACTTACATTGCATAAGACATACAAACTTAATGAAATAAAGATTTATTTGTATTTTCTAAGTTATCAGGCTAGCCCAGTGTGGTTCCTAACCACTGGAGACAGTGGGCTCAAAATAAACACTTGCAGGCTCATTCCTGCACACAGTATGGTGATTTGGGAGCACGACACAACCTCCTGAATGGTTTCCTCTGCTGTCGTCCATTTTATGCTCTATCATGCTGTTTGTATGATGGCCTACAATCTAAAGCTGATAATGTCAGTCTCTGACTTCAAGTATCATTAATTTGGGGCTGATGTTCTAAATTTGAGGAGCATACAAAGACAAACTAGCTTGCTGATGTCGTATTCTATCCCTTGCAAGTGTTCCTTCATGCCTCTGATGTTTTTACCCATTATGCTCTCTGTGCCTGGAAAAAGTATCTCCATCCTGCTTGGCTCCTGTGCATCCTTCAACACTTGACTCACGTGTCATCCTCTCTGGGAACCTTTCCAGCCCTCATCAAGACAGAGATGGTTGCCCTTGTTCTGTGTGCACAAAACACCCACTAGAGTTTGAGGTGTGAAAATAGTGTGCCAGAAGAAATCTTACTTTGAGGAAATATTCATAAGGTTGAAGGCAGTCTTCACATTTCTGGGCATCTCAGTTCCTCAGAATGGCCCTAAAGGAACAATTTTTCCACTGTGGGTAAAATGCTTCTTCCCCAATTTCAGTGGCTGTGCTTTGATCAACATTTGTTATAGCAAACATGAGCCAATCTCCGCTGTCATTCTTGTTTTGGCTGGTAGAAGAGGTGGGACTGAATCTGGAATTAGCCAAGTCAGTTAAGTCCTTTCTCCATGAATGAGGAATGTGGATAAAAAAATTATGATTAGTGGGGTTTTTTTTCTTTTATTTGTTTATTTATTTATTTTGTTCTGGCCTGTATGTCTAATCTCTAAACTCCAGAGATTTTGGCTACTATACTTTTTTTTTTTTTTTAATTTGGGGAGGGGCCAAGTGTATATTTACAGAGTTTGCTATATTAAACTTCTTACTTACCTTATTGAGTTCTCTTTATTTTTACTACGGATATGAATTACCACCTGGTATAATTTCCTTATTCCAATATAGTTTTGATTCCAGGAAACCGTGTTGTACTATTATTATCAAATATATTACTTTTCTACATGTGTTAGGCCTAATGCTATAATTACATACACATTGTTTTACACAATAGATTGTAAAATAAGTTCAGAAAAGAAAGAAGTGTACATTTGTACTGTCTTTTATAATTAAACAATTATCTTTGCTGGTGCTATTTGTTATTTTTGTGTGTGGATTTTCCAAGAGTGATTTACTTTTAACCTGAGGAACTTCCTTTAGTATTTCTTTCAAGTAGATCTTCTAGCAACAAATTCTCTCAGCTTTTTTTTTTTTTAAGTAATTTCTACACCCAGTGTGGGGCTTAAATTTACAACCCCAAGTTCAAGAGTTATTTGCTCTACTGACTAAGCCAGCCCCATTTCAGCTTTTTTGTCTGGGAATTTTATTGTTTTGACTTCATTTTTGTAGGATAATTTTGACGAATACAGGATTCTTGGTGGACAGTGTTTTTTCCCAGAAATTTAACTACATGATCACACTGCCTTCTTTCCTGTATTGTTTTATTTATAAGAACTCAGTTATTTCTAATTGGGACCCTTTCACATGATGTGTCATTTTTGTCTTGCTGCTTTCAAAAGTTTTTTTGTCTTCGGATTTCAACATTTTTAATTTTATGTGTCTGAGTGTGAATATCTTGTGTTTACCATATTAGAGATGGTTGTATTTCTTGGTTGTGTAGATTAACATTTTTCATCAAATTTGAGAAGTTTCCAGCCATTAATTCATTAATTTTTTTACTCCTTTCACTCCTTGCCTGATATTCACATGGTATGTATTATATGCTTAATGGTGTCTTTCATTACGCTCAGAACCTCTTCATTTTTCTTCATAATTTTTTTTTCTTCTGTACTTTGGATTGACTAATCTCTAGCAATCTACAAATTTGGTATTTTTTTCTCCTATCAATTCAAATCTATTGTTGAGCCTCTCCAGTAAAATTTTTATTTCAATTTCAACTCTAGAATTATCATTTAGTTCTTTTTTATAATTTCTATATTTTCATTGATATAGATTGGAAGTTCCAACCATCCCCCTCCTTGGGTTTGATTAATTTGCTAGAGCTGCTCACAGTACCCATTTCACTTACTAGAATACTGGCTTATTATAAAGGGAAATAGAAACAGTCTGATGGAAAAAATGCACAGGGCAAGGTACAGGGAAGGGGAGTGGAGGTTCATTGCCTTATTTAGGTGTGCCAGTCTCCCCCAATCTCCAAGTGTTCATCAACCCCTGTCCTTTTGGGCTTTTATGAAGGCTTCATTACATAGGCATTATTGATGAAATCATTGGCCATTGGTGACTGAACTCAATTTCCAAACCCTCTCACCTTGGAGGCTGGTGGAAGTGGGGTAGAAGAGGTGGGACTGAAAGTTCCAACCCTGTAATCATATGGTTGACTCCACTGGTAATCAGCCTTCAGTCTTAGGTATAGTCCAAAAGTCACCTCCTTAACATAACAAACAACACTTTTGTCACTCTCATTACTTGGGAATTTCCAAACGTTTTGGGAGCTCTGTACTGGGAAAGGGGATGAAGACCAAATATATATTTCTTACTATAAATCACAATATTGAATTGATTGGAAGCTTGAGCTACAAGGAGAGAGACCCATCTTGGTGCACTTACTCAATATAGAACTTCCAGCAAGCTGAGCTGCCAAGTGGGAGGAAAGGGGTTGTACCTTAAATGTCACAGACTCTTGGCGTTTTTACTGAAATTTAGTAGATTCTCTTGAACAAGTGTTTCTTGATTTGCTATATGCCCTATGACAATTTCCAGAGACTCTAAGTAGTGGTTATTTGTATAATTTTCCCCAATTATGATTGTTTCACAGGGGAATGGGTACATGGGGCTGCTCATGTACACATCTGGCCACTGTTTTAAACTATGAGAGAAGTAGCTGAGAACTATCTAGATATACAAAAGGAGGCAGACACATAGAAAGAAGAAATAAGAAACAGAGACAAACATCTCCCTGGCATCCCTATGACTTTCCAATCTGGTTTTTGTCTATAATCTTGCTACTGTGTTCTGAGACACCACTAAGCCTTAAAACACATCAACTTTTTTTGCTATTTGCAGGCAACCAAAGCCAGTCCAACCACGTAAATAATTTATGAGTTAAACCACAGAAATTTTGAAAGCCAAGTAGTAAGAGGTGTGATTCAAGAATGTCACTGCCCACAGATTTATTTATGAATTTCTTTTTATAACAATCTAAACTTTCTAGAGTTCCAACAGAATTCTTTTCAGAATGGTTATTCACGAGGTGTATGACTTTGGAAATATTCTTGCCTCAATTTTCCCATCTGCCGGAAAGATATAATAATAGTATCTATGTATCTACTAAGAGAGCTGAAATGAGTGAAATGAGTTAAAGCCTATAAAGTGTTTCTTGTTTTTTTTTTAAGGAGGGTGCGTGTTGTGATGAGCACTGGGTGTTATATGCAACTAATGAATTGTTGAACACTACATCAAAAACTAATGATGTACTATATGTTGGCTAACTAAACATAATAATAACAAAATATAGAGTGTTTTTAACAATGTCCAGCATAGTAAGCAATCAATTGGAGTCTAAAAGTTCTTACACAAAACTTTGGGGACAGTTTTCTTAGGTCTTGACAGTTATGATATAAACCATAGTGCAACTATATTAATACACTGATAATATTTATTCTTTTTAAGTTTTATTTACAATGATTAAATCATTTAATAAATTTAATACTACTTAACTAGATTCAAGGCATGGGTCTAATCCCCCATACTGTTACTTAACCCTGAGACCCATGTAAAATTCACATGTCAGTTGCATATATCTAAAATATTGCTAGTATTTCACTTCTAATTACAATAAAGTTAAATAATTTGTTTCAGTGAATTGAACCATATTTAATCACATCTGTTCAACATTTACCAAGGCATAACTATTCAAGAGATATAGCTACATGCTCAAAACATAATCTATTCTGGTAAGGTGGTACCGTAGTTAAGTTGATAAGAAAAAATATCATCATTCTAGAAGATGTCAATGCACAGTTATATTCTGGGCAAATTATTGTTATTCTAAACATAGACAATTTCAAAATCTGACAAGTTATGCTGTTACATCAATAAAGAACATGATGGACTTTGTTACTTTTTTATATAAGTAAGAATGTGCCATGTGAATGAAACATTTAAAAAATTAAAGAAATCTGGGGCACCTGGGTGGCACAGTCAGTTAAGCATCTGATTCTCGATTTTGGTTCAGGTCATGATCTCAGGGTCATGAGATCAAACCCCTTGTCCGGCTCCACACTCAGCAGGGAGTCTGCTTGGGATTCTCTCTCTTCCCCTCCCTCTGCCATACACCCCCACCTCTCTGTCTCTAAAATAAATAAATCAATCTTTTTTCAGGGGTTAAGAAAATTAAAGTTATCTTTGTTGCTTATAATGCACTTACAATATAACACATACAGATTTTTTTAAATGAAGCTGTAAAATTTTTATCCATATGCTAAGTTTAGAGTAATTTTTTTTAAAAAGTTCTATTAATTAATAAGGTGTGGAAATGGGAGAAGGCTGGTTATAAACAGTGGCAAAATCTTTCATCTTTAACTTACGTTTGCCATTGTGATGATTTTCTCTAATCCTGAAAGGAATAAAAAAATTGAAAATTTAAAAATTTTAAGTATAAATTTAAAAATATGGTCCTAGAGCTTTGTATTCTATTTTTAACATAAAAAAACATAAGAAAATATTCATTGCCAACTGATTGTTAATTTTAAAGGATGCAAAATGCACTAAAATGCATTTAATTTGCTTACCTTACCTAGGAACTGTAAATATGGAGATATATTTAGAGTATGGATTAGACAAAGCACAACATATACTTCATAATTTCAGAGATACCAAGTTCTCCAAATGAGTACCAAATCTTGACACTTCCATAATACAAATAAGTCATATCCTTTAATATTTTCTGTATTTTTATATTCATCTATTTTCCCCCTCTGAGAATGGAAGAAACATACTATAAATCAAACAAATAACTTCTGCATGATAGATTATGAAAAACATTTGATCTTTTGATCTTGAAACCGCATAGCCAAAATGCTTTTATTTCCTGGCATGAATCCCAGACTCCAAGTGTCATTCAGCGGAAACATTTTCATGATATAGTGTTCGATATTTTACATTTTGTAATTCTATTTTTTTTCCCGTTGGGTTTCTTTACAATTTTTTCTTACAAATAGCTGCAAAATATGTTCCCAATGGGAAAAAAAATTATGAAACTAATTAAAACATGATTTCTTGAGGAAGTCTCCCCTATAAAAATAGCTAAGACATTGTAAAGAGAGAGAGAGAAAGAGAACTAAAATTAAACATGTAACAAAATTGCTCACCTTTACTGCCAGCTATACACAAAGGTTTATGCTCAGTCCCTGAACACATCAGCCCACCATATCTGTGAACATCATGAATACTTGATAAACCCACAGCAACAATAACAGAATAAAAACTGTGTTAATGTTTGCACAAGCAGAACTATCCAAGGATTTTAACTATCCCAGGGCTAAAACCAGAAAATAGAACGTGAATCTCCTTTTTCCTATGACCTCCAAAACTTCCATTAGCTTTGCACACTCAAATAATGGAAAATTAAAGATATTTCAATTTGCATGAGTTCATTTATTGCTATTTTAAATACTATTTGTTCACACTGCAATATATAGATAGAGTTATAGGTTATTAAATGTATAGTCATGCCAGCAACTATATTTAATAAATAATATGCCTTCTGGGCATTAGGCAAATCTGCTTTGTACATTAGAAAACTAAAACATATAATATAGAATATTCAGTAAGTATAGTGTGAGCAAGCCTGCTGGTTCTTTAATGCATAATTTTTGACATATTGTATTTGAAATATTTATATGGGGGTTATTTTGCTCATATAATACTACCTACTTTATTGAGACATTACCTGAACTTTGCCTTCATTAAGTTATAAAACATGCAAACAAAAACATTTGGAAAAGCTTCATTGAGGAAAATAAATTTACAAGTCTAAATTTTTATTAATTTCAGAGTAATGCACATTAGTTAATTTATTTTTAGTTAAAATATGTATTTTTTATAACACAGTTTTATAGAATTAGAACTTGAGAGATATGAAATCTAGTCTCAACTTTCTATCTGCTTAAGTGATTTGTCTCTCTGCGTCTGTTTCCTGATTTGGTGACTGAAAAATGGTATGCCTTCTACTTATACTAACAAATTATGTTTGTTGTCAGGAACACCATTGTCATGTAGTCACATCTTGGTTTTCAATTTCAAGCTAGTTATGGGACTACTTTCTCTGTAAAATTATCTGTTGGTGATATGTCTTTTGTCATATTGCAAAGTAATCTTGTATTGTCAAGTATTATTCAGGAACTAGAGCAATGTTTGAGGCAGATAAACTTTATGATAAGGTAAATAAGCTAAAATTCTTGTGACACAGCCTCGAAAGCTAATAGCTACAGTAAGAAAAACCCTTAGTTTGGTGAACAGTGCTTTTGGACTTTTGTGGGAGAGGTGGAAAATGTTGCTTGCTAGAGAAATTATACTCCACAAAGCAGGAGCCAATCAATATCTCTTAGAAGAAATTTTTGAGTGCATTTGCCAATCATAGACACTTGGGAAATCAGAAGCAGGTCACAGAGCAGGAAAGGAATACTACGGACACTAAAATTAAGGTAAGACTGAGGGGATTCTCAGAAATAATTTGTAGGTTACACACAGCCATGGTAGAAGAGGTGAATTATTCAGCCAGTCAGGAATTTCTGGGAGCTGAGTGAGTAGTCATTGAGACCTTGAGAGCATCACCAAATATTAAACCTCTGAACACTTTTTTTAACCCTCCTTTCTGTGTCTTAAAATAAGTACAGTGTGCAGCAATGAAAGTCCTGGCAAGAAACACACTTAGCACACTTGGCTATGATTCTGATGAGAAATTAACAAAATGACATTTCTGTATATATCTCTGTATCTATCATCTATCATCTATTATCTATCTATTATCTATCATCTATCTATTATCTATCTATCTATCATCTATCTATCATCTAACTATCATCTATCTATATCTATCATCTATCATCTATATCTATCTATCTATCTATCATCTATCTATCTATCATCTATCTATCATCTATCATCTATCTATCTCAATCATCTATCTATATCTATCTATCTATCATCTATCTATCTATCTATCTATCTATCATCTAACTATCATCTATCATCTATCTATATCTATCTATCATCTATCTATCTATCATCTATCTATCATCTATATCTATCTATCATCTATCTATCTATCTATCATCTATCTCTATCACTTATCTATCATCTATTTATCTTCCTTTCTTTCTATCTATCTAAGCTATCCACACATCCATCTCAAAAGGCATCCAGAGGCTAGTAGTAGCAAGAGGCTGCCTGCATGCCTGTAAGGGCAAAGAGAGAAAACCATATCCCCAGAACTGGTTGAGAGCTAGATCATGGAATTCCAGTAGGTTGACAGGAGCTATAGCACAATTTAGAGAAATGTGACCACTGCAAGAAAAACAAAAACAAAAAAACAGAAAGGAAGTGGGAAAAGGCTGATGGAGGGAGGGAAGGGGATGAAATATTCTGAACTCTGTCTTCATACCCTCAGATCTTTTGTCTGAGCCTCCCTTTGGCCAAATCCAATTGGATGCCAGAGGGCAAGAGAGCCTGGGTGATGCGATTTGTAAGAACCAGTCTCCTAGGGGCATGAAATAGAGCAGAGGTGGCTGAGAATAAGTGTGTGTGTAGGGAGAGGGGAGAAGGATGGAGTGGAGGTTAGAGATGAGAATAAGGGTTTTCAGTCCAACTAGAATAATCTTTTGGGACCATTAAATAGTCAAGCCTTTAAATTTCTTGATTAATATATAAGATGGAGAGTTTTCTACTGACTTCCACTCTACTGTGTTAGTTTAGTAAGATTACAAAAAGAATGGGATTAACCATACATTTTACCATAGGTATAAAATGTGAAATTTAATTCTTGGAAAATTAACTGTATATAAAAAATTACCATTTAATTCTTTGATATAATATTTACACACATATATACATATATGATATAAATATACCAATAATTATATCTATACATATATATGTGTATATATATGAGTTTTGTTTAAACTACTTTCTTCAACATGCTCTATTTCCTGTGGAAATCTCTTAGAAAAAACACAGTTCATTGAAATTGACTCCTAGGGTCAAATGTCTGGATCTTGTGCAAGGTCAAGCGTGTTATCTAATGTGAGCATTAACACAGGACCAAAAGAGCTTCTAATAGTATATGAAATCATTTCAAAGGTTCCAAAAGGTACGGACAAGGAATACTGATTCATTCTGCTAAAGATTGATGATGTTTGTAAAGCACAAAAGATTTATTGACTTATTTATTGATTTGATTTATTGGTTTAGAATGATTTTGTACCCAAGAAGCATTCATGAGTGTGCCACAAATACAATCACAGAAAATGCAGCGTCTGCAGCTTGGCGGAGAGGGAAGCTCAGCAGGCAGCTGTGGGTGAAGAGGATTTAACGAAGAAGAATGATTTTTGTGGCAGAGATATATTACACAGCACAGCACTATTCTAAGTCAATAATGATGACTAACCAAGACGGGATGAGAATTAGAGTAGCAAATGATGCCTGTGGAGTGAATACAGTAGGAGAGAAGGAAGAGACACCAGGTAATTACAGCTGTTTTATTTTTCTCTCAACTAGGGAGTATTACAGAATAAAAAAATTGGTGAATGGAGAGGAAGTCACACAAAATAAACAAAATCAATAATGAATTGCAGTTTGAATAGATATCCAGAGAACATGAATTTGCAAATAAAATAATAAATAATAATAAATAATAAATAAATAATAAATAATAAAAAATTGCGAATATAAATGAATAAAGCAAAGTAATTTATAAATAATATAAAATATTGAGGCCCCAACTGCTGACACAAGTAGAGTTAATCCCAAGAGTTCATAGCAGAAAAAAGAGGAACTAATTCTGGATAAATGATTCTAGAAAACAAATTCGTTGGAAAGATATTGGACAGCTCATAGGATCTTGGAGGCCACACATCCAGAAACCGTTTTTGAATCGTTATGCAGATCTGGCCAACCAAAGGCACAACTTCTCTTACTTCTGGGAACCAGATGACGCCTGTTTGCCCCAAGGAAACCGCTGATACCAAGTCACAGAAACTGCCACTAGTAATGCAATTAGTAATGCTGAGATTGGCCTCTGGATTTAGCTGCAGTCATCCCAGACACTTGTCACCAGGCGGCATTTTATTGTGTTCCTTCTTTATGTCTCTAGCTTCTGTTTAAGAGTCAATGTATGATTAACAGAAACTGAGGTGTTCGTTCTTTAGCCGTAAAGGACTGGGAAAGCAAAGATTCAGTATATTTGGCTTCTACATGAGACTGGGTATATTTCATTAGTTGAGGGATTCTTCAAACACCATATGGAGATTTAGACATTGAGGGGACAAAAGGAATGACAAAGGATCTCTGTGGCAAATAAGAAAAAAGAACTAAAATATCCTAGGACACGTCTATTAATGCAAAAGGACATAGATTGAGAACAAGATGTATATTGGGGAATCACACACTTAGATTTGACTGTCAGTGACTCTACAAGTTCCTCTATGGAGTGAATGACCAAAGGTGGTGGTGCAACATGGAGAAGAAGATAAAGGTCAGAATTTTGGAAGGGGGCACCTGGGTGGCTCAGTCGGTTAAGCATCCAACTGTTGCTTTCAGCTCAGGTCATGACCTCGGGGTTGTGAGATTGAGCCCCAGGTTGAGCTCTGAGCCTCAGCGCAGAGTCTGCTTAGTATTCTCTCCTTTTCTCTTCCTCTCCCTCTAACCCTCTCCTTGCACTCTCTCTCTCCCAAATAAATAAATCAAATCTTAAAAAAAAAGAATTTAGGAATTTGCATTTAGAAGGTGAGCAGCAGAAAGAGATCCAAAAATTAGGGACCCCAGCAATAGGAAGGCAAACATAAATATGAGGTAACATAGAAGCCAAGGGAACAAAATACCCAGAATAAGTTGGGCAGTAGAAACAAAAAATGACAAATATTGTGGAGAATGAAGACTGTGAAAAGGTTTCTAGATTTACCAACATGACAGTTATTAGTTACCCCCCTTGAAAGTCTAGTCCTCAAAGTGATAAGAGAGACAGTCAAGTTCCCAGGTATTCAGAAATGTCTCACTGAAGACAATAAATGGAGATAAACATTGTATACACATTTAAAAATCTTGAGAGTGGTACAATGGCAGCTGAAGGATGTAACAAGAATGAGGTATTACAAGACAGTTATAAGTGTGCTTACTTTCAGAAAAGAAGTAGCCACTAGAGAGCAAGAATTAAAAATGAAATTATAAAAAAAAGAGCTTCTGTAGTTTTTATATTGAATGGAATATGATTTGGCCAGAATAACCAAATCAGGTAATATGAAGCAATGCAACAACTGTTTTTTACTTTCATTAATAAATGTCCTAAAGGCAGTGGTCAGTTAGGTCACTTATCTAAACCATCAATATGAGCTTAATCTGCCAAAAAATCCGGACTTGTAATAGTAATTTTATTCAGTTATACACATTTGATGATAAGAAGAACCATCAAACGATGGTGATCTTCATAGAATTGGGCTTTCTATTTATGACATTATATACCTTTATTCTCAATCCCTCTTCCAACCTCCTATTCCATTTTCATAAGCATTGCAAATTAAGTATTCATGAAGTCAAATTTATCACATTTTCTCCCAAACTTACTATCCCTGCGGACGTAGACCTTCCTTATTACATATACCTTAAAGCTTAAGGGAAGCCTAGTTTCAGGACATCTGACATCTGATCCAAATTCCTATCTCTTGAATCTTAATCTCACTCCACTAGAACTGGGGGATTCTGTATTTGCGTGATTATGTTCATTAAATTTTCCGTGGATACTAAACCATTAAATGCCTCAAAGAGGATGATGACAATTAGAGAAATGAGAAGCTTAATGCAGCATTTTATAATCTATATTTATATATTTTATGTGTAAAATAGGTATCTTATATTTTAAACCTATATATGGTCTTCATTGTCTTTTTATTCAACTTTACCATGAGCCAAGTGATGAAGTTGGTACTCTGTCTTTGAAGAATTTGCAGTTATAAAATTTCAAGTTTCCAACTGTAAATGGCGTACCTGAGAGAATTTTTGTTGCTGGTCAGCATTTTATGGCATTCAATTTATTCTGATTCTAGTAAAACCCCCCAGTGTTCTCCTAATGACAGCTTCCTCTTTATCATTTTTTTATCCCTTAAAAATATCACACACACACACACACACACACACACACACACACACACACAGAGGCACCCACATGCCATTTACAAACACCATGTCATGGACCTTTTTGCTGATTACCATACTTTCATTGGCCTTCTGACTGAAGAAGTGAACATAATACTCCATCTACATTCATTCTAGTAGAATGATTTGTAATTGTAGATACTTGGCAGTATTCTCAAAGTTTTTATAGGCTGAGCCAGCTAAAGCATAACATTTCAGCCTTGACATAAATTGTGTAAAGCTAGAGCTATCTAAAATAAGCAAAGGCTAGTGATTAAGTCCAAGTTTAATTAAAATGTTGATCAAGTTCTGTTATAAGAATTTCATAAAACAAATTAGATTCAAATACTCTATTTCTCAAAACTCTTGGGATTAGACACTGAATTGTTCTCTTAAAGCCCAACTACATTAGATGAAACATTAAAAATGGTAACTTGTGAGAACCCGTAATGTGCCACTACATTCCCACCTGTGTGATAAATTTCAGAGAGGCAAAGATTTGAAGTGTATTTTCTTTTTTTTTTTTTTTTAAAGATTTTCTATTTATTTGACAGAGAGAGACACAGTGAGAGAGGGAGCATAAGCAGGGGGAGTGGGAGAGGGAGAAGCAGGCTTCCTGCTGAGCAGGGAGCCTGATAGGGGGCTCGATCCCAGGAACCTGGGACCATGACCTGAGCCAAAGGCACACGCTTAATGACTGAGCCACCCAGGCACCCCTCGAAGTGTATTTTCTTAATAATGAATATGATGAGAACAATGTCATTGTTACTAATGTTTCAGAGCTGAGATTGTCAGTCATTGATTAATAATCATGTATAATTGATCAGAAAAAATGATTGCTGACACAGATGCACAAGAGTAGATGTTATGAATTAGATCAAGTTTGTCAGATTTTTATGTTGAGAAGCCAACATTCCTCTAACAGATAAAAACATAGGATCTCGAGAGGGATTAACGTACTAGTTGTAAGTAAAGAAACTCAGTCAGCAGGAAGATGATGTTGTGAATATACTTTTCATCTCTTTCTTAAAGTCAGTTTCTCTGGGATAAAAAAAAGAAAAGAAAAGAAAAGAAAAGAAAAGAAACACAGGTTTTTGAGTAAGTTTATTTACTTTTCTGTAAGAAAAACATGGTTTTGTACATTTAAATTTATAAGCAGAAGCTGATGGCCAGATGAGCAAGTGGTATTGAAAAAGATGGAAAGGGGTTATTTCTATTTGTCTTCTGTTTTTTGTTATTAAGAATAAAATTACTTTGAACATTAGTGTAAAAGTCTTTATTACCCATATTGAGACATTAATCATGGTTTTTAGAGGGAAAAATGTAAAATAAATGGTCTTATTCCACCCAACCCTACCACCAGCAACATCCACTTTATTTAAAAAGTCTTTATAAGTCTTTATTTAAAGTCTTTCTTAAAGTCCTATTCTTATATTTATGTCTTTTGTAGCTGTTTTATAATGTTCAACAATGGGCATTTAACTTTTTATCTAGATAGGACATTGAAACCATTGACTCCCCTTTAGAAAGATGTTTAGCTTCTTACATTATTCCCATGTGCTCATCACATCCTTTCTCTAAATTTTCTAATTATATTTTCCTTTAAGCTATTCTAGTGCTAACTTTCATGACTTTAAATATTATTAAACCTCCATTTCTTGTTCCAGGAACTTTAAGCAGAACTTCTAATGAAAGATGAGTAAAGTAGAATGCAGAATTTCTTCCAACTCTTCACCATCAATCGGCCACTATTTTTGTGAGTGAGAAGGGCAGAAACAGTGTTCCCGCAAAGATGCATTCATTTCTTAATCTTGGAAACCTATGAACATTACCATATATGCAAAAAGAGTGCACATTCCCTTATACATCAAAAGATGGGATGAAGATAAAGCTCTTGAGAGGAGGTGTTTAAGCTGGGTTATCTGGGTGTGTCTAAATGAATTCATGTATCTTTGTGAAAGAGAGGCAGAGGGAAATTGGGTGGACACACAAAGAGAAGGCTTTGTGAGGCTGGGAGCAGAGATTCGAGTGATGGAGCCATAAACCAAGGAATGCCAACAACCACCAGAAACTAGAGGAGTCATGGGAGGGTTCTCCCCTAAAGCCTCAGGTGAGAGTGTGGCCCTGTCAACACCTTGATTTCAGACTTTTGGCCCTTAGAACTGTGACAGAATTAAAGCCTCAGGAATAGGTCTGTTCTTATAATCCTATTGTTTTAGCCACAGGAACCTGTGTGGTTGCTTCTAACAAATTACAAGTCATTTGTTATTTCTGACAATTCCTTACAAGCAACCAGAGGAAACTTACACAGTGAATATACATTATAAAATGTTTCAAATCTTATATAATATAAATATCATACACTAGGGAGCAAGTGCTGTGACCAGACTCCTAGAAAGAAAAATGTCAGTAAATTTAGGGTACTTGAAGAGTGTCTTAAAAGGAAATCCTCTTTTTTTGTTTCATTTATTCCAATTACTTAAAATCATTTTATATTTTATTTTGTACTCGGACTATGGCTTTATTGTATAGCTTTATTCCTGGCTCTTTTGGGATTGTTTTCCTCTCTTGCCATTCACTAGAGAATCACTGCCTTTATCACATTAATCATACCATTTTTGGTAATAAAATGCACTATATTATCAAAGACATTCTTCTCAGAACCCTTTGACTTTCTATTCCACATTAGATTGATTGCTTCTTAGACTGCTACATAGCTGCCATCCTGGGGCACTCTTTTTGTTGTTGTTTTTCACTTTTGAATCACTTTCAATGCTTTCTATCTCTTATGTCTCTCTTTTTATTTTAGTCTTTTTGGTTTTCTGGAATTTATCAAATGACTTTTTTCTTAATATTTATTTATTTATTTGAGAGAAATACCAAGTTGGGGGAGGGGCAGAGGGAGAGAATCCTCAAGCAGACTCCCCCGCTGAGCCTGGAACCCACAGTAGAACTCGATCTCAGGACCCATGAGATCACGACCTGAGCTGAAACCAAGAGTCGGATGCTTAACTGACTGATCCACCCAGGGGCCCATCAAATGATTTTTTTTTTTTTTAGAAACACTCTAAATTTTTGTGTATCTCTATTCTGCTCCTTCACTAGAATATTTGCTTGGCTTATTATTAAATGCTAGTCTTAAATTGTCTTTACTAATAATTTGAAAACATTGTTCTCATTATTCTTAAGATTTAGAATTGATGAAAATTCTGATTAAATATCATTGTGTGGCTTTGGCCATTTTCTGTATTAATGGCCAAATAATTAATGTCTTTTCCTTTCCTTTCCCATCTCTGGAAGGTCTTAAGGGTTTTTTGAAGGGACGTGTTTTTTTTTTTTGTTGTTGTTGTTGTTATTTAATTATCTTATCAGCATTTGTCCTTTAGGAATTTCTGCCATTATTTATTTTTTATCTTTTTATTTTACTTTTTTCTCTCCTTAAAATTCCTATTTGATAGATGTTAATGTTCTGGATTAATTCTAAAAGTTTCTTAAATTTCTGTCTCATTTCTCATGATTTAACAGACTTCTTCAATTTTATAGTCCACCTGTTCCATTGACTGAAGGAATTCTGAGTGGTGAAACAAAGTAAATTTGGGCTAAGGCATAATGACTACTGTCCACCTATCAAGTGTGACTTCATGCTAGGCATGGGCATGTTCAGTGCTGTACATCAGATGGAAAGTGAGGGCACTGAAGTCTAATCAGGAAATACATGCAAATCCATAAAATTAGGCAAAGTCAATAGGGTTAGTCAGAGCTTGAAAAAAAGCAATTCATTTCAAATTTGATCTGTAGTCCAGTTAAGGTCTTAGTCAAAATGCACAGGTTCCTTTTATGGTGCTTAATGGCAAACGAATGTGGATCTTATACTTTCATGTTTATGCACATTAGGATATTTCCTAATGATTTCTTGAATATCTTAGGGAAATTTGGTGTTTATCAATCAGTATTAGCCATTTGTTAGAAGTCAATGATTTTGTAACTTACAAGAAGAGGTGGATACCCTAGTCATGGGCTCCACTGACATTTCCTTTTCTATAGACTGGGTTCCCCTCTTTGAGGTGATAATACAAGGAATCCCATGCTGATGGATCAAATACTTCATAATCCCTTCAATACTGATATTGACTAAGGCTCTGTGAGCATAAAAGCAGACCCATACTTGAAATATATCTTATTCCTTTCCGAATCAATGCTGGCCACTTCAAACAGAATGCTGACATGAAACTTAGGGATCTCTGGATATCAAGCGTCAGCTCAGGCCAACAATCCTCAAAAATGCTTGGATATCTCCTTTCTCCAATGTATAATTCCTCCATTAAATGGCAGTAATACCATTTAGATAATAATCAGGATGATTGTTTCCATGTACACTTATCATCTATTGTATTGTCCTTGCTTTTAGGGACATGACCTCTACTTCAGTCAGTGGGTTCCAGGTTAAAACCAGCTCAGGTCTGAAAATTGGAGAAGAGACTATGGCTTTTCACTGAAGCAAACATTATCAATGTCTTGGTCATTCCCTTTGGCTGGGTGTCTATCTATTTTGTGCCTCTGGATATGTTTTCAATTATCCATTTCCATTTGCTGATCAAGCCTCTTGACTACTTCCCTGACCTCATTGGGATAATTACATTCAGTTGGCTTCTAACTACTGCCTTCTGGCCTCATTTTTCTGGAGTTCTACCTAGCGCCGATCTCTTCCAATATCAGTGAGATAAGTTCTGTAACCACCTCTTCTGTGATCATCCTCGGTGTGCAGAGAAGAGCCACCACAGAGCCTCTTAGCAATATTGATACCCTTCTCCCTGGTGCATTTTTATGGCCTTGATACATGGCCTGTTCTCCAGACTACCTGTAGGACATGATAATTTGGTGGTTTTCCAGCCTTACATGGTATATCTACTCTAGCCTTCCCACTTCTTTGATACCTTTAATGCCTTCATCTTCCTCATATTATGGCAATTCTCACATTTCAATTTAGCATGTACCATCACTCTTCCATTTTTTTTTTTTTTTTTTGGAATAGTTTGAGAAGAATAGGTATTAACTCTTCTTTAATGTTTGGTAAAAATCACACAGACACTTCTAGGAAACAACCCAGGAGCAAATTCACATCATTTCCTGGAATTCTTGACAGTGTTATATCTCACATAAAAGGAAAGTGCTCCTGAATTATCTCTCCTTATTCTACTTTATTTTTAAGTTTCTTCCCTTGATCAAGGACCTCCAGAAACCAATCCCATATCTATCCTCCTTGCTCTTTCTGATTTTTTTTTTTTTTTTTCTGGCTAGGTCTTGGAGCTCCTTTACTATATGATCTCTTTCTTCTTTCATTAGGCCAAGCACATCCCTAGGTAAAGTTGTTGTGACTTAATCGTATATTATAAGCATAGAGGCGATGAGGATTTAGAGCAGATTCTAAGGAGGACACTGGTTAATTTCAGGGAAATTTTCTGAATGATTTTCAAGCAAGGTGGGGAGGGGGTGGGTGGGTACTAGCTCTTAATAGGAAGATATTGGCAACTTCCCTGAGCCCAGGGAATGCAGAGAATCTAGGGTTTCAAGATTTTTAGGGGCATCACCAAAAAAAAAATGAAATCTTGCCATTTGCAATGACGTGGATGGAATGAGAGGATATTATGCTAAGTGAAATAAGACAATCAGAGGAAGACAATTATCATATGATTTCACTCATATGTGGAATTGAAGAAACAAAACAGAGGAGCACAGGGGAAGGGTGGAAAAAATAAAATAAGACAAAATCAGAGAGGGAGACAAACTATAAGAGACTCTTAATCATAGGAAACAAAACTGAGGGTGCCTGGAAGGGTGAGGGTGGAGGGATGGGGTAACTGGGTGATAGACATTAAGGAAGACACATGATGTAATGAGCACTGGGTGTTATATAAGACTGATGAATCACTGAACTCTACCTCTGAAACTAACAATACTCTATACGTTAATTAATTGAATTTAAATTTAAAAAAATTTAAAAAAAAGATTTTCAGAGGCATCAACACAAATGTCTCTATTCCATGTCAGCATCATATATTTTTCCAATCAAGGTCCTGAACTTGACATAGAAGACTTGTGTTAGGTAAGAGTTTAATTTCATTTGGAGCTCGGCTAAGCTGATAAGCCTAGTTTTTTGTTGTTCTTGTCTTTTGTTTTTGTTTTTGTTTTTTAATTTTTACAGAAATGTGTGCTACTATAGAGTCCCTCTTGCTTTTACCTTTGCTTTCAGGTGATCAATTTTTCTTGACATTTTGTTATTTTTACAGAGTCCCATTTGAGTTCAGTAAGTTTAATAACAGCCACCTAATCCCTTTGTACTTATGATTACTATTTCCCCTATGTTTCTCAAATATCTTATACATTGCATCAGCTAATTCATTCTTTTCATCCCAGTCTGCCATGTGTGTCAGGAACTCTCTATGTTCCTGATACAACAATGGGACCAATGATGGCACATTGTTGCCAGCCAGACTCCAAGAAATTCAACCCCAGAATCATACTGAGTGTCTGTTTTTCCAAGACCGTCTCAGGTTGCATTCCCTAGGAAGCAGATTCTGATGTGAGGTTTAGCATGCAAGATTTTTATTAAAGTTTCCCTGTGATCAACACTTGAAAAAGGAAGGGGAAGAAGCAGAATTGGGCAGAAAGAAGAATTAAATTGCACTGAAGGCCCAGTGGTAAACTCAGACAACCACACAGGGAGCTCTGAAGCAAGAAAAACCTTTTATAATGTTTCTCCTTGGGCTTCAAAGACTGGGCTTTTCAAGCCTTGCATTAATGACTTTGGGTATGACTGCCCTGGGAAGGGGCATGGCCTTGGTTAAGGCAGCTCTGGCTCTGAAGGACTCTCTAAGCAGGCTGACAACACTTCTTGTGGCTGAGGTAACAACTCCATCCATGAACGGTGACCTGCACAGCATATCACAGTGTCTGCCACATAGCTGCTCTATACCCACTGCTCATATCCACCCAACCTGGAACACTGACTCAAAATCCTACCCAACTGAAATCTCCCAATGCACGCAGTGGGAATTCTTATCATTGTAGAAATGTATTTGAGTCAATTCAGAAAGGTCTTGAGTTGGTCTTAGTTTTAAATTGATAAGAGTGTTAGTTTTTCCATTACTAGTTACTTTTAGTAATTGTTTGAGATGGACTATTTGATTACATACACAGTTCATGGCAATGCATACTTATTTTGGCTTTTTTTTTTTTGGCTTACACTTCTTTGGTACTAACCCTTTTGTAATGTGAGACATGGTCGTTTTTTGTTTTCTTTTTTTAAATAAGTGAGGTATGACCAAATGTTTGGGATCAATAATTTTCCAAAGAATTCGAAGGACCTCAGAGAAAATACATTGAAGAAGAAAAAATTGAAAGGAAAAACTTGCTTATTGTTCCTTTATTCTTTTTTTTTTTTTAAAAGATTTTATTTATTCATTTGAGAGAGAGTGCACAAGCAGGGGGAGCAGCAGAGGGAGAGGGAAAAGCAGACTCCCTGCTCAGCAGGGAGCCTGATGCGGAACTCAGTCCCAGGACCCTGGGATCACGACCTGAGCTGAAGGCAGTTGCTTAACCAGCTAAGCCACCCAGGCACCCCTTGTTCTTTTATTCTATACTGTTTTCATGGGAATGTTTGTCTACAGTCAAGGTGAAAAAAATACATGGCATTTAAACCTTAGTCAGGGTCAAGGAGAGAAGCTAGCTTTTTTTTTTTTTTTTTACTTTAAAAGGACCGAAATTTGTTTTCTAAATATAAAGTAATATAAAGTATTCAGTATAATTTTTTTCTGTTGTACAGGATGCACTCACTACAACCTTTCCAAAGATGAGAAAAGTGTCAGATTTTGCCACAAAATACACCTCTGTAGATGTTTTTTAAGACCAGAACTCTAAGTTCTGGAAACAGTAACTTAGTAGATCTGCTTTATGTATCTGTTTCTTATATAATTCAAAATAGAGAAAGATTTAACTATATTTTAGTATTCTGCTTTTTAAAACTTAAGAATGACATATTTATTTTATTTATTTATTTATTTAAAAATTTTATTTATTCATTTATTTGACAGAGAGAGAGAACACAAGCAGGGAGAGCGGAAGAGGGAGAAGCAGGCTTTCTGCCGAGCAGAGAGCCCGACTCGGGACTCTGATCCCAGGGCCCCAAGATCATGACCCGAACCGAAAGCAGTCACTCAGCCAACTGAACCACCCAGGTGCCCCAAGAATGACATATTTTATCCTTGTTTGTATCTTTCTTTTGATACACTGAACAACTATTTATTAAATATAACATATCAGATGCAGTGCTAGTTTTGGAAAAACGTTCCCAAATGACTTGGATATATTCAGAGAGCTTAAAGTTCAAATGCTAGCTTGAACATGATTAAGTTTGTGGTGTAATTCTTTAGTACTAGTCTAATTCTTTTAGTAATAAAGCAAGAGTGAATTCAAATTATAATACCTTCTCCATGATGCCAAGTATATGGGTAAAGCTTTGACTGGTGGCCAGATGGTTATATTTTATAATAATATTTTCTGTAATTAATGGTATTTTAAATAATGATGTTCAGATAGTATGAAATATCACATGAGTGTTAAGAAAGTGTTTCGGGCCACCTGGGTGGCTCAGTTGTTAAGCGTCTGCCTTCGGCTCAGGTCATGATCCCAGGGTCCTGGGATTGAGCCCCGCGGCGGGCTGCCTGCTCAGCCGGAAGCCTGCTTCTCCCTCTCCCTTTCCCCCTGCTTGTGTTCCCTCTCTCTCTGTCAAATAAATAAAATAATATCTTAAAAAAAAAGGAAGTGTTTTTTCAATCTGTCAATATTCTGAAGTAAATTTATTTACTCAAACGATGTACTAGTTTCCTAGGTTTGCAATATAATAAAGTGTCCTAAACTGCATGATTCAAAGGAACTGATATCTGTTCCAAGGCTCTCTCCTTGCTTCTGGTTGTTTACTGGCATCTTTGGCATTCCTTGACTTGTAGATGTGTCTCTCCAGTCTCCGCCTCCACTTACACACGTCATTTTCCCTGTGTCTCTTCACATAGTCTTCTCTCCGGACAGGTCTATCTCTGTGTCCAAATCCCCCTCCTCCACCCCACTCCCACTTTTATTTG
Organism: Eumetopias jubatus; assembly: GCF_037043125.1. Taxonomy (NCBI): domain Eukaryota; kingdom Metazoa; phylum Chordata; class Mammalia; order Carnivora; family Otariidae; genus Eumetopias; species Eumetopias jubatus. Next base: position 33,190,736 of record NW_028274807.1, read on the forward strand.
AACACAGTTGACACACAATGTTACATTCATTGCAGGTGTACAACTTAGTGATTTGACAAGTTTACATGTTACACTATGTTCACCACAAGTGTAGCTACCATCTGCCCCATTAGATCTCTATTACAGTATCATTGAATGTATTCTTTATGCTCTGTTTTTGATTCTGGTGATTTACTCCTTCCATACCTGGAGGCCTGTATCTCTCACTCCCCTTCACCCATTTTGCCCAACTGCCCACCCCTCTCCCCTCTGGCAACCATCATTTTGTTCTCTGTCCTTATAGTTCTGATTCTGCTTTTGTTTGTTCATTTTTTTAAATTTCCCCTTTTTGTAAGGACACCTGTCATATTGGCTTAGGGACCACCCTAATGATTTTATTTTAACTTGATTAAATAGGGTCTTTACAAAGACACTGAAGTCACATATAGCTCCACATAATAAGGTTACATTCTGCGGTACTGTAGATTAGAACTTCAATGTATCTTTTTTGAAGGATATGATTCAACTCCTAATGGACAAATAATGATTATTCGTATATTTGCTGCTTCAAATTTCAAATAAAAAAATAGATAAAATTATCCACTTTACTGAGAAGTCATATTTCTATGGCATTTTTAACCTCACTGCAAATTATGTTATATAGATTAAAAAAAAAATGCTTTTTCAATTCTTAAAAGTTTCCTATCTTGTGTAACTAATGTCTTTTTGTACCTTTGATTTTTCTGGTTATGCACTAATACACAAATAAATTTAAAGCCTATGTGTTTTATATCTGTCCCAGTCTACTATATTAATTTTAAAGAGCTTAACACCCCAATAACTTTGAATCTAAAAAGAAAAAGGATACATATCTAGTTAGAATCAATATTTTTTCTTAAATCCCTTTTAATGTTCTATTCTACCAGACCCTCCTTTTCATCTTCTCTAATATCTATTAGCATACATTTTGTAGGATATGCTTTTTTTTTTATTAAATATGAGGTTTTATAAGGTAATGGTGCATAGCTTTGGCTACTCTTTAAAAAAACTTGGGGAAAAAGAAATATTGAGAAATTTGGACAAAATTTTCTTCTTAAATGGATAATTAGACCATTATAAGGAAGTAAATAGCTGTAAGTGGGTTGTACTGTTAGTTTTATGTGTCTTTTTAAAAATTTTCCAGACAGCTTGTGATACTTTGACATTCAAGTTACTTTAGAATGATTTAATCATTCAATAGGCTTAAGACATCCAGAAGGAAAATCAGTGCAGTTATATCATTCCAGGAAAAAAAAAAAAAACCTTTAAAAAAATGCATAATGTATCATAAGAAGAAATATAGCTTTTATATGAATTATTCAAATAAATTTTTTCTGATAAAAATAGATATTATGGATAGACTCTTATTTAGCATATTGAATTCTCTTTGTTCCACTTTAGGAATGTCACCAAGTCTTTTGGATTTTTGACTCTTCTCAGTCCAGTATCCTTTACCATTTTCTACCCTATCAGTTCAAAATGGAATCATCTCTTATCAGAACTACTTCCATATTTCCCTAAATAGGATAACCACAAACACTCTGACCCATATTTAAACAGTTTTTCTCATTGAAACCAGATTGATTACTTTAAAATACAAATCTAATAGCATCACTCATCTGCTTAAACATTGTGATTTTTTTTTTCCTGAAAATAAAAATGGCTCCATAATATTAGGCATCCATGTCCATAATCCAGTCTAAGGTTAAGCAAAACATAGGAGCTTTTGCAGCATTTTTTTTTGTTTTTTAGAAAATTTTATTTATTTATTTGAGAGAGAGTAAGCATGAGTGGGGAGCAGGAGTAGAAACAGAGGGAGAGAGAGAAGCAAACTCCTTGCTAATCAAGGAGCCCAACTCGGGCCTGGATCCAGGGACTCAGAATCATGACCTGAGCTGAAGACAAAAGCTTAACTTACTGAGCCACCCAGGCACCCGTGCAGTACCTTTTTGATATTTCCTCTCTCCAGATTGAAGCTGTAGGAGTGTCTTTGTTTTCATGCCCCAACGACTTTCATTATTCTCCAACTTACTGATCCTCCACTATTCATTGCTTGATACTACCTTTCAACTCTTTGGTCCAGAATCAGATGAAATAATAATAATAATAATAATAATAACAATAATATTGTGATTCTTGCATATTGCTATATTTTCAAAAATGTCCCAAAGGCACTGACATTACTTAGGCCAACATGGCAAATCAAATTTTTTTTGTGGAATCACACATTCTGGAGCATTTTAGTGATGGAAATTTGTTGGGTTCATGGGATTTTGTTTGTAAACATAAATACTTGCCATGTATACAATCACCTAATGCCATATTAAATTTCTTACCTTGAAATAAGTACAGACAACGTTCGAAAAATATTTCTTGATATGATGACACAATGAATAACAGAAAAAGATTATGGACGAAAATTCTTGTAGAAAATTCAAATACTCAATGTTAAGGAGCATCTTAAAAGTAAATATTGAAAAGAATTCCATTATAGGAATAGGTGTCCAATAATAAAATAAACGTCATGGGGGGTGAAAGGTATAGCATTGTGACTATAGTTAATAATATTGCAAATATAGTGTATATATTGCATCTTTGAAAGTTACTAAGAGACTAGATCTTAAAAATTCCTACCATAAGAAAATAATTTTCATATATAAGTATGGTGATGGATGTTAACTAGGCTCATTGTGGTGATCATTTTGCAATATATAAGCTTATTGAATCATTATGTTGTACACCCAAAACTAATATAATGTTACATGTTAATTATCTTAATAAAAAAATAACTTCACAGGAAATTAAATCAGATTTTATTTTCTTATTTATATAATTAATACCTTATTTTTATTTTATGACATTTTTATTTTTAATTTTAACCTTTAAAAATTTTATTGAGTCTGTTCAACCAAATAGTCTCAAGTACATTTAAAATTAGATGATCTTATTCCAGAATTAATGCACATAAATCAATTTAAAAGTATACAATCAGAATAAACCAAATATTTATAAAAAATTCAGGGCCATGATTTCATACTCAGAGAACCAGCATAACCGTAAGTCAATCTGACATCTAGGTTTTTTATTTTTTATTTTTAAAGGTTTATTTATTTATTTTTAGAGAGAGGGAGAGAGGAAGGAGAGAGAGCTCACATGCACAGGGGGAAGGGCAGAGGGAGGGGGAGACAAGCAGACTCCCCACTGAACTGGGAGCTTGATGCAAGGCCCATCCTGGGACCCCGAGATCATGACCTGAACCAAAATCAAGAGTCAAATCTTAACTGAATGAGCCACCCAGGAACCCCTAACATCTAGTTTTAATATATTTCAAAAAATCCTTCTTAAAAGGCATTAAATGAATGCTTTCCAGTTTGTAACCAAGTAAGAAACAAAATTTCTCAGAAGCATGAAAAAAGATTTTCTGTAAAATCCCTCAATGCTGTACACAACATTCATTTTTATTTTATGTTTTTAATAAACTGAAGAGTGGACATACCTCAAAACATGTAACTAAGACACAAAGAATCCCTTTTAGTCACTTAGCTCAAAGAAACAAATGAGGAGTTTGGACAGAACATAAATATCTGTTGAGAGTTGAGAATTATGGAATATTGTGGCTTGTGTAAGGCTGAGTAGTTGGTACATGGGAAATATGGGATTGATTTGCTGAAAGGCTAAGGCTGGAGGCTAAATAAAGAGATTTGTATACTAAACCAAGGAGTACATTATTTAATTCTCCAGGACAATGGTACTCAAACTGATTCTATGTAACAATAAATAAAGAAATTATTATGAAACATACATTCTCAGATCCTGACTCTTCCACTAGAAATTCTTATTTAGTAAGTCTCAGATAAGGGCGAGGAATATTTTGTTTTAACAAGCATTCAAAGTGATTTTGATGATAAAGTTTTCTTTGAGAAACACTATTCCAGGCCATGAGGAGCAGAGGTATTTTAAAAATTGAGGGATGAAAACTGATTGATCTACTGCCATTTCACATTGGAGAATATAAATGATGTCTTCGCATAGGCATGTTCTATGTTAATTTTTACTAAAAAAAATCATTTGCTTCCAAATATAGAAGTAATTCTACATAGAGTACGCAGCTGAGAAAATATACAGAATCTATGACCATGTATACAAATAAATATGCATTATCTAAGTGATAGATGACATGCTAGTGACATTGAATATTATAAACACTTTGTGTTATTGGTATTGAACGTCAAGGTCTCTTTAAAATATATGTTTTTAATAGGGTGCTGTTTTACATTATATCCTCTGTCAAAACATTTACATTTATAATTGGTATATAAAAGTTCATGAAAACTGAAATATTCATAAGGTAAGGAAAAAGTTTTATGAAGAATAAGAAATTGATGGATGCTTCTGTAAAGATGAACTGTCTGCATTAAAAAGTGACAAGTTTTATAACTGTTCATAATGGTGATCTCTTACTAGCTATAAAGCAGTGAGCAATATATAAAATTTTGATGATAAAAAAATCATCATACTTTATTGCATTTTAGAAGTTATAATGCTCATTATTATTTTTATTCATATATTTTTCTGTGTATTTTTATTCTAATATAAAAGTAATTGTGTATACTTAAAATATGTATTAAATTATTAACCTTGAAATTTTCTCCTTTTAACAGAAAGTAAATCTCAGAACATGGATTCCTATCAGTTTCACTTAACATTTATTATAGTCATTGCATTTCCTAATATAAAATGTATGAGATTTCAAAAATCTACCCAGGGCATAAATTTCTGTAATGCTTTATTTTGGTGGTGAGTTGCTAATTTGATGGAGATTTATACTACATTCAATGTTTTTCTTCATTGTATTTCCAAATTATTTTCAAATATCAATCGATGTTCTATAAAAGATTTGCATATATTTTTAGATATTCTATTTTTAATTCCAGATTTAAAGTTTCCCCTGGTAAATGCATGCTCCTATTTTCATATGTTGAAGACCATATTTCGTTCTTAGTAATAATTGATTATTCAAAGTTGATTGAGGTACTATACCCATTGAATTATTGACCTTTACTCTTTTATTAAGAAAATAGGTCTATAATAGAATAAAACAAAATTGTTTCACAGAAGATGCATTTTTGTTTTTTATTTTTAAGTTTGTAGCCAAGGCAATATTTTGAAATGAGTGTTAGATCTAGACTCGTGAGAGACAAAATATTTGAGTGAGAGCCCCAAAATTTGGTTTTAATATCAAAAGCTAGATCCTGGGTGAACCAAAGTATATAGAATTTTTACAATGTACCAATAAGATGGATGTATAAAGAGTTTAAGCAGAGTTTTCCTTCCCCAAACGATAAGAGACAAAACCAAAAGGAAGAATGGAGTTCTTAATGGGAACATTTCTAAAACTTAAACAAAACCAGCCCTAAATAAACGCGGCAATGGTGAAGTCAGAGAGAATACCCACAAGTAGAAACTCCAGAGTAGATAAAGCCATTGTCTGACTTCTCAGGGTGGAAGAGCACACCTCATAGAAAACCTCGCTTCAGGATGGCACTTGAATAGGGGTGACAACAGCTAAGCGTTCCTGAAACCAGTCGAAAGTGTGAAAGGTCAAAAAAGCAGATCAAAGGGGACCCTAGGGCTCTTATCAGGGAGTACTTAGCACATGTTTTCTTCTTGATAACTGAAAGACACTTTTGGTCCAAGGATATAATAGTGAACATCAATGAGAAGTGAGATGAGAAAGTATACCTCACTGGAGGCCAGTGATGTCTCCTAATGTATGAAAGCACACATATTTCTCATTTAAATTGCTATGAGTGTGGAGAATACAATCTTATTAGAATCCCTAAGTATAAATATTTGTACTTCTGAGGCTACAAAAAATTCTTCAAAAAATTGCCTCTACACAGACCTTAAAAGTAGGTATAGTATCACTGAAAATGCAAGTTATCTAAATTGTTTATCCTGTTAGCAGCTTGATTCCCACTGTTTCATGTTTATATATAGATATGTTAGAATTTAGTAGTGTTTTTTCATACCTGGTTGGAATGTTTTCAGAAGAGATTTAACAGACTTATTTATGAATTGTTGCTCTCTTAAATGAATATTATTCATATCAACTATATTAAGTCTGTAGACTCATTATACATGTTTTATTATATTTTAACATACAAAAGAGAAATCTATAATTCTGGCCATATCCTTAGGGCTCAGTATAAACAAGTACACTATATGAAGTGACATAGTTGGGCGCCTGGGTGGCTCAGATGGTTAAGCATCTGCCTTCGGCTCAGGTCATGATCCCAGGGTTCTGAGATCAAGTTCCGCATCGGGCTCCCTGCTCAGCGGGAATCCTGCTTCTCCCTCTGCCTCTCTCTCTCTCTCTCTCTCTCTCTCTCTGTCTCTCATGAATAAATAAATTTAAAAAATCTTAAAATAATAAAGTGACATAGTTAACACGTTGCTTTAACCCAGTATTCCAATTTTTTAATGTGTAAATAATATTATGTCTTTCTCTTCCTTAAACATCTCCCATGGTTTCCAATTGTGATTAGAATATAAATAAAACCCTTTCAGGAGGTCTGCATGCAATTATATCATCCAGTCCTGGTCTGGCTTTTGACTGTAATTCATGCCATCCTTCTCCCTGCTCACGGGCTCCAGCCATCTTGAACTTTTTATTTTGTGAGGATAATATCAAGCCTTTTCCAACATCAATGACTTGGCAGTTGCTGTTTACTCTCTCTTAGATCTACAAATGTTTGATTCTTTCTTGTAATTAAGGTCTCATCTGACTTACTATCTCAGGAAAGAGGAATTTTCCTGAATATATTATAGGAAGCAGTCTCCTCACCTAAGTTCTACATGTACCTCATGTACATACCCACACCACAGCTTAAAGCTTTACTGTTTTCAGTCTTTTCACTATCTGGTTGAACCTTTTATCTGACTGTTTGATCTGAGATTTTAAAATATAATAATAAATATTAAAGGTTAATTATTAAATAATAAGAATTATATAGAGGCTAATATTATTAAAGGAAGGGGAATATTATCTATTTATCTATTCATATATCTATTTTATTCATTTCTGTTTAGAGGATAATTAAAGAAGCTTAATAAACAATAGAAATTGTAACCAGTAACCATATGATATCTAGGCGACTATCCATAGTCCCAAGTTACTAGAACATATATTACAAAGCAATGGGTATGGAGACATAAGTCTGGAGAGTTATGGAGGTCCTCAGATGTCTTGCTAAAACATTTGACTCTGACAGAAAAACAATGAAAATTCTAATCCCTGAAGCAACATCAACAAATGTATAACCAGGGAAAAAATATCTTGGGTACAATAATATAAGGTATTTGAGAGGATGTTGCCATCTTACTCATTTTCATTTATTTATTCATGCAGCAGTTATTAATTGAGCACTGTTTCAGACACTGGGAATGCAGTGATGAACAAAGAAAATTCTTGTACTTATGGAGCTTATATTCCAGTGGGAGACACAGAAAATAAGCAGATGAACAAAAAATGTAAATGAAAGTATGAAATTCTGAATAGTGATAAATGCTACTCTGAATAATAAAACAAAACCAAGGAGATGCAATATGATGGTGTTGTTATTTTAGGAAACGTCTTTTAGTAGAGAAATTTTGAACAGTAGTAAAACTACTGTGGGTACAGATATGACACAATACCTGAAGAAATATAAACATTTCACATTTCTCAAACATAATGATCTTAGGACCCTACACTCTTAAAATTATTGAGGATCCTGAAGAACTTTTGTTTATCTGAGTCATATCTTTGTCTATGTCTGCATCTGTATCTATGACTACAGCTACATCTAAATCTTTATCTGTATCTCTCTCTATATGTCAATATATCAATATCATCTCTATATGTTATCTTGTTAGGAGTTAAAATTAATATTATAAAATAATTATTAATTCCTTTTAAAATAACAGTAGCAATCCATAACACATTAATATAACATATATTTATGAGAAGTAACTGTGTTTTCCAAAACCAAAAAAAATGAGAAGAGTTTTTTATATTTTTACAATTTTCTTTAATTTCAGGCTAAACAGAATCTACATGTGTTCTCAAATTTGTTCCACAATCAGTATATTGCAGTGTATTGTTTAGATTGAAGTATATGAAGAAAATATGGCCTCATGCAGATATGTAATTGGAAAACCTAATAGTATTTTGATAATCTTTTCAGATAAATATGAATATTCTTTGTTGATACTACACCAAAACTCAACAAGCAGTTAGTTGTTTCTTAAGTTAATTTCAATGTGGAATTTGAAATCACAGCAATGAATTTTTCGTGCTGTATTCTAATGAAATCCATTGATATATCTTGTACTTTGAATGATTACACTATATATGACTTTATAACATCATGTATTGGTCATTTGGAAAATATTGATTTACTGAGTTATAATACTGGTACATCTTATTATAAAAAATCAAATAAAATTTTATTTGTTATTATCACCACCAATCTCATAAAAAAAATCTTTATATATTTACAAATGTTATATCCTCTTGTTGGATTAGCCCCTTTATCATTACATAACACCCTTCTTTGTGTCTTATTGTAGTCTTTTTTTCCCCAGAGTCTATCTTGACTGATATTAGTATGAATACTCTACCTTTCTTTTGATTACTATTTGCATGAAATATTTTTTTCCATACCTACACTTTCAGTCTGTCTGTCCTTACATCTAAAATGTTTATTGTATAGGCAACATACAGGTGGGTCTTGTTTTTTTATCCATTAGCCACTCTTTTTTTTTTTTTTTTTTGGCCTGTCTTTTGATTGGGGAATTTATTTTATGCATCCAACATAGGAGTACCTAAGTACATAAAGCAAATATTAACAGACCAAAGGAAAAAAAAAAGACAGCAATACAATAATAGTAGGGGACTTTAATACCCCACTTACATCAATGGATAGATAGTCCAGGCAGAAAATTGATAAGGAAACATCAACCTTAAAGGATATATTAGACTAGATAGACTTAATAGATATTTACAGATCATTACATCCCAAAACAACAGAATGCATACTTTCCTCAAGTGCCTGTGGAACATTTTCTAAGATAGATCTGTTAGGCCACAAAATGAGTATTAGTAAATTTAAGAGTACTGAAATCATATCAAGCATCTTTGCCACCCACAACAGTTGAAACTAGAAATTAATTGCATAAAGAAAACTAGAAAATTTACAAATATGTGGAAATTAAATAACTTGCTATGGATCAAGGAAGAAGTCAAAAGAGAAAACAAAAAATAGTTTCAGACAAATGAAAATGGGAATGTAACATACCAAAATTTGTGGGATGCAGCAAAAGCAGTTTTAAGAGAGAAGTTCATAGTGATAAATGCCTACCTCAAGAAACAAGAACAGTCTCAAATAAACAATCTAACTTTACACTTTAAGGAACTAGAAAAAGAAGAGCAAATGAAACCCAAAGTTAGTAGAAGGAAGAAAACAAAAATTAAGTCAGAAATAATAAAAGATTAAAAAGACAAAGAAATTAAGAGTTGGTTCTTTGAAAAGATAAACAAAATCGATAAACTTTTAACTAAACTCATCAAGGAAAAGAGAGAAATCAAATGAATAAAATCACAAATAAAAAGGAGATGTTACAACTGATGCCCCAGAAATACAAAGGACTATAAGGGACCACTGTGAACAATTATAGACCAACAAATTGTACAACCTAGAAGAAATGGATAAATCCCTAGAAATATACAATGTGCCAAGACTGAACCATGATGAAAGAACATCTGAACAGACTAACTACTAGTAAGGAGACTGAATCAGCAATCAAAAACCTCTCAACAAACAGAAGTCCAGAATCAGATGGCTTCATTAGTGAATTCTACCAAACATTCAAAGAAAAATTAATATCAATCCTTCTCAAACTCTTCCAAAGAATAGGTGGAGTGGGGAGCTTTTCCAAATACATTTTATAAAGCCAGCATTAACCTAATACCAAAATCATATAAGAATATCACAGAAAAAAATTATAGTCTAATATCACTAATGAGCATTGATGTAAAATTCCTCAGAAAAATATTAGCAAACCAAATTTTAAAAAATACATTACAAGGATCATACACCATGATCAAGTGTGATTTATTCCAGAGATTCAGGGATGATCCAACATCTACTAATGAATCAACATGACACACCATATTAACAAAATGAAGGATAAAAATCATACAATCTTTCTGCATCTCAATACATGCAGAAGAAGCTTCAAACATCAAGGTTCAATATACATTATGATAAAAACTCTCAACAAGTGGGTAGAGAGGGATATCCCAACATAATAAAGGCCATATATGACAACCCCACAGCTAACATCATACCCAATAATGGAAAGCTAAAAGCTTTTCCTTGAAGATCAGGAGCAAGACAAGAATGTCCACTCTCACCACTATTATTCAACATTGAATTGGAAGGCCTAATCACAGCAACCAAGTAAGAAAAATAAATAAAAGACATCTAAATTGGAAAGGAAAAAATAAAACTGTTACTATTTATAGATGATATTATATTATATATAGAAAACCTAAAAGAGTCATTAAAAACTGTTAGAACAAATAAACAAATTCAGGAAAGTTGCAGGATACAAAATCGTTATGCAAAAATCGATTGTGTTTCCTTGCAATAATAACAAACTATCAGAAAGAGAAATTAAGAAAACAATCCTGTTGGGGTGCCTGCATGGCTCATTCAGTTGGGCAACCAACTCTTGATTTCAGCTCAGGTCATGATCTCAGGGTCCTGGGATCGAGCCCCATGTTGGGTTCCCCACTCAGCAAGGAATCTGCTTGAGAATTCTCTCTCTCCCTCTCCTGTTGCCCCTTTCCCCTTTACTCTGTCTCAAGAAAAAAAAAATAAATCTTTAAAAAAAAAGCAATCCTGTTTACAATTGTGTCAAAAATAATAAAATAGTTAAAAATAAATATAAACAAGGAGATTAAAGACTTGTATATTGAAAACTGTAAGACATTAATGAAAGAAATTGAAGACACAAATAAACGGAAAGATATTTCATGTTTATAGATTGGAAAAATTAATATTTTATTTTTTTAAAGATTTTATTTATTTACTTTTGCAAGAGGGAGAGAGAGAGAGAGAGAGCACAAGCAGGGAGGAGGGACAGAGGGAGAAGTAGACTCCCCGCTGAGCAGAGAGCGGGATGTGGGGCTCGATCTGAGGACCCTGAGATCATGACCTGAGCTGAAGGCAGACATTCAACCAACTGAGCCACCCAGGTGCCCTGGAAGAATTAATAATTTAAAAATATGTTTACTACCCAAAGCAATGTGCAGATGCAATTCAATCCTTATCAAAAGTTCAATGGTTTTTTTTCACAGAAATAGAACAAATAATCCTAAAATTTGTGTGGAACCACAAAAGACCCTGAAAAACCATAACAAACTTGATAAAGAAGAGCAAAACTGGAGGCATTATGTTCCCTGATTTCAAGCTTTATTAAAAGTTATAGTAATTAAAACAATGTGGTATTGACATACAAACAGACATATAGATCAAAGGAAGAAATGGGGGCGCCTGGGTGGCTCAGTCGTTGGGCGTCTGCCTTCGGCTGGGGTCATGATCCCGGGGTTCTGGGATCGAGCCCCGCATCGGGCTCCCTGCTCGGCAGAAGCCTGCTTCTCCCTCTCCCACTCCCCCTGCTTGTGTTCCCTCTCTCGCTGTGTCTTTCTCTGTCAAATAAATAAAATCTTTAAAAAAAAAAAAGGAACAAATGGAGATCACAGAAATAAATCCACCCATACCTGGTCAATCAACTTATGACAAAGGAGCAAAGAATACATAATGAGAAAAGGATAGTCTTTTTAATTAATGGTATCAGGAAATTGGACAGCTACATGCCAAAGAATGAAACTGGACCATTATCTTACACCATACACAAAGATTAACTCAAAATGGGTTAAATACCTGAATATAAGACCTGAAATTATAAAATTCCTAGAAGAAAAATAGGCGGTAAGCTCCTTGACCTATGTCTTGGAGATGATTTTTTTTTTTAATCTAACACCAAAAAGAGTATTATTCAGCCATAAAAAAGAATAAAATCTTGGGCGCCTGTGTGGCTCAGATGGTTAAGCGTCTGCCTTCGGCTCAGGTCATGATCCCAGGGTCCTGGGATCGAGTCCTGCATCGGGCTCCCTCCTCCTTGGGAGCCTGCTTCTCTCTCTCTCTCTCTCTCTCTCTCTGTCTCTCATGAATAAATAAATAAATTCTTTAAAAAAAAAAAAAAGAATAAAATCTTGCCATTTAGGACAACATGGAAACATGGATGGACCCCAAGGACATTATGCTAAATAAAATCTAAAGAAAAAATAACAAAACCAGGCTCACAGACGCAAAGAACCGATTGGTGTTGTGAGAGGTAAGGAGTAGAGGGTGAAAGAAATGGGAAAAAAAAAAAAAGAAAGAAAAAGAAAAAAATATTTATTTTTCCTTTTAACATTTTATTCAATTCAAATTAATTCAATTCTAACTAATATATATACATTTATATATTAGTTTAAATGAATTGAATAAAATGCTAAAAAGAGAAAAGAAAATGTCTTTAAATAATGGGAAATTCTTAATATCATAGTAGTCAAGACAAAATTTCCAAAATTCCAAATGCTTGAAGTCAATACTGCTGACTTTTAACTTGAAGCAATAGGTGGATTCTCTCCTTTCATTTTTGACAAGGTAGCTGTCAAGTCCCAATATATATGGTTTAACAGTTATTCATGAAATAAAATAGTGTTCCGTTAAAAAAAAAAAAAAAGCAGCTACTTCAGCTCACAACTCATTTGCCCAAGTTGTTTTCCTTGAGACGAACTTTGTACTTTAGAATACATCAGAAATGCTTTCTGTATGCTTCCTATTTTATCACACAGAGTATTAAAAAGGTGCTTACTCAAGAGTCAATATTTAAATAATTTTACTGCTTCATCAAGAATATTTTTAAGCCAAACTGAAATTTTATTTTTCAGCTATGTGAGTGTCGGTGAAGAATTCAATGACTTTTAGTACAATTTAGTGTTGCTGCTTTGATTCCTGAAGTGCCCGTGATTTTACCCCCATCAGGATCAATGTCAACATGACAAAAAGGGCAAAGAACATCATAGTATTGTTAGGAATATAGTTTTGAACTAACATTCCCGGTTGCCTACGGATTTACATAGTTCTTCAGCATCATTGACTTACAGTCTCTACTGGACTGTGCAAGAGGGCTGAGACGATATAACCCACCCTTTATCAGAAAGTTCTAATATTACATTTTACATATAGAAGAGACATTCTGAAATTAGAACAAAAGATCTTATGGAAGACTTACACCTAGTTATAAATTTCACTATCCTTCTATCATATGCAGTTTCATTTCATAAAGCAATGAGTACTCTAAAAGCTCTGGGTATGGTAAGCATTTCAGCTGATATATTTCCAAATGCCTTCACATCACAGGCAATGTAGGATATCTAGCGAGAGTAGTTGTAATACAGTTGAGATATATATGTACAAGAGTCTCTTATTCCTGGCTTTATTTTGGGAGAACCCTGGAAAGTTCGTTCTTACATTTAGTGATCCAGCCAAGACACAAAGACAATTTTAATAATTGCCACATTGTCTCTTCGTTCTTCATGTTCCTTCACCACTTTTGAGGACATGAGTGGGTATGAATCAGATCCCTTCCTGGGAGACCTTAGGAGTCATTGAAGTGGCCACATAAACTTTATAGTTCCTGGTACCACAAATTGACAATCTACATTGTTTGCACGAATTCCCTATAAAACAATGTCTGGAACATTTCCTATATCTGAAATGAAATGCCCTCTGCAGTTATTAGCAAATGTCCCTACTGTTATGTGGCTACCAATAATGTCCTATTGTTTCCATACACATCAATACTAGGCTTGTACCAGACAGAAAACAAAATTGAAAAGCGATAGGCATATCCACAGAACTTCTGTGAATGAACGAGCTCTGTTCTCAATATTAGTCACTTTTCTCTCCACCCACAGCTATATGTTTAGCTAAAAAAGTACTTGAGACAGCCTCTGTAGCCACAAAAAAAGTCCTGCACCAAATGTGCTTGATCAATTTTACATCTCCTACCAGTGTCTGCATTGATTTTTAGTTAAATACCATCTGAGCATAGTTTACTCGCACTAGGTTTAGCATGAAAACTTGAAATGTGGCTGAAATAGAGGTGAAATTTCATCAAACTACCTAGTTCAAATTCATTAAAAGCCATGATCTGAGACATGTTACTTAAACTCTCTGTGCTTGCTTTCCCCAGGAAGATAGTAATTGTATCTACCTCATAAAATGGTTTTTGAGATTAAGTATATTAAATGAGGATAGAGAACAGTGTCTGTCCCTAACAACTGCTTCAAAAAATATTATTTTGTCATTATGATTATCATTTGTAGTAGTTTATAAGTTCAATCTTCTCTCAGCTAATTCAGCAAGTGTAGTTGTAGCATGCCTACATTTATACCTTAATTTTGCTTTTTCATTCATAATGAATAATTATCTACCTATGATATACTAGTAGCGTGGTTATTTTCTTTCTAATTTAGCTTCTAGATGTTTGCCTTTGGCAGCAGAGCCTGGGGCAAAAATTGTTTGACTGCAGTTTCAAGAATCTATAGTACAGAAATAAAAGCATCCTTCTCAAAGAATTGTAGAGGATAACAAATATAGCCCAGCCAAAAATTATAAATCTCCTTCCAAGACTATCATTGGCTGGAGAGATTGCTTTTGGCAAATAATTAACTCAAGCTTTGGAAGTGTATTGTTTAATCTAATTTACAGAAGAATACAAGACAAAGCCAAACCAAATAAAACCTTACAACCATTCTTTGGATATATTGAATTAGGCCTGCGAAATAAGAGTAATCACTGGGCAGTGGGTATACAGTTCATTATTTTTTTAAAAATATGCAATTATAATTGAATAAGGTTGAAATAAAATGGTAATAAAACACTCGTAATTTTTGGAGTTTAAAGATAAAGGCTATCATCCCCTTGTGTGTTGGACAGACATGTGTTTTTGGCAAACTCCTTGAAGTTTTGCCAGGGCCCTATTACAGCCAATCTTATCTACATTTCATACAGAGAAATAGGAAAGAAAGAAAAATCCCAGTTTGCTGAGGCAGGAATAAATGCATTGTGCATCTGATATAGTTCATTCATTCCATTGAAAAAAATTCTGGCAGCACACCAATTTGCAGTGAAAAAAGATTTCTCTTCAGTGGTGAAATTAATTTCTACTAAAATTACAAGACTCTTTCCACTAGCAGTCTTTTGTTAAGAGGACTCGCAAAACAAAACAAAACAAAACAAAGAAGTGATATGAGAGAATGGAGGAAATTGATCTTAACAAAACCATATATATCCTCTAGCAGATTGTTTTCATAGGTGACTGTTATCTACTGGTGAGGTAATTTACACTACTTTGATGGGCTTGGGAAGGAAAAACTGGGATATTTAAAACATTTCCAAAAAACTGATTTACAGGTGAAAAGGTAGTAAGAATTTGAGGGTTGAGAATGTACTTAAAGTACATATGCTGTCATATATACACACGTATAGATATAATGCAGATATATTCTTTTCTTAATTTATTATATACTTTGAATATTGATCATTCCTTTATAATAGGATTTCTGGAGAAGGTAACTTAATTTTATTATTGATTACAGATTGATGAAGGCTATGAAAAAGAATGAAATTATTTCAAGTGATAAGAAACAGGAGAAAATTTCTTGCTAATGATAACAGTTCTTAAGGAAAATACTTGATTTATATAACACTACTAAAAAAATTTTCTTACATTATCATTTATCTGGGGAGAATTCTTAGTGTGACAGAGTGCTAAGCATATTTCAAGAAATGGGAAGCAAAGGTAGGTTATGGTAGAACACCTATCATAATAGGATAATGAGCAGATTAAAAAGTCATTCAGATAGTAACCAAAAGCATACACACAAACACACACTTCCATAAGTATGACCCAATTAGGTCTCTCTTTATAAAGGTCAATGTCTTAATCTCTTAGTGATTTTTTGTGTTTAAATTCTGTGTTTTCATTTTGGTGACAAATGTTAAAAACTATCATTATTAAAATTCCTAAAAATGTGTCTTTTACTTTCTCCAAAACCATGAGCAACGGCTGGCTTGATTTATTCATTTGTACAAAAATATTATTGGATTAAGAAAACATTTTGTTAGGAAATCTACATAGTTCCTAATTTCTAGCAAAGTCAGTTCTGTATACTCTAGCTAAATCAGACATATCTACAAAATTCACTTAATAGACTATATAGCCTCTTATTTAGAGGCTATGAAATTTTTATCACCTT
The DNA here is from genome assembly GCF_037043125.1 of Eumetopias jubatus. Classification (NCBI taxonomy): domain Eukaryota; kingdom Metazoa; phylum Chordata; class Mammalia; order Carnivora; family Otariidae; genus Eumetopias; species Eumetopias jubatus. Next base: position 33,207,177 of record NW_028274807.1, read on the forward strand.
TCTCAATAATTTCAAAATGTAAAAAATAAAATTTTTGTACGTATTTTAGTGATGTTAATGTCTAAAGTTTATCTAAAAAAAAGAGAGTTGTCAGAATATTTCTACATGAGTCAATTCCTTTCCCATAATCTACTATCACTCAAATATTAATTTTCCAGAGTCAAATAATTCATGCTTTTCTACCTATGTTTATTATGTTACTTAGTACATACTAGCTAGGATGCTGGGTCCAAGAGTCAAAGTTGACTGAGCTCTTACCTTTGCCTTCAGTATGCTCATAGTTTAGAATAGGATTTCAGTGCCTGGATTGTCAGTCCTTCTCCCAGAAGACCACAGAAAGATGATACTTGATGTGTCAGGGTATGAAACACCCAAGTTCTATCAGATGATCTTTGTAAATGGGAATAATATCTTCTGTTTGTTTATCTCTACTAAATGCTGAAAAAGAGAGGGTGGGTAAATAGAGGAGAAAGAACTTAACCACAAGAGATAAAAACAACTGTTTCTGGTTCAAAGCAAAGGAGAAAACAAAAACAAATCAACAACAGCTCCAACAGATGCTAGGAAAGAAGGGGAGAGATTGCCCTTAACAATGGAATACATGTGTGTATTTCTTGCAGCAAATTTTTTATAAGAGAAGTGTCATCTAGGGGTTAAATTGTTTAGACTAATTTGAAGAGCTTGGGTAATGGAAAATGAGAATATTAAGAAAATTCAGAAATGTCACTGTACTTGCATGCTTACATGTAAAAAGAGGATGAAATTACCATACTTTGTAATAGAGGTAGAAAGCACAATGAGGACCAAAGCAATTTTTAATTTAAAGATTTTAGGGGCACTTCGGTGGCTCAGTCAGTTAAGTGCCTGCCTTTGGCTCAGGTCATGATCCTGGGTCCTGGGATTGAGTCCCACATTGGACGCCCTCCTAAGCAGGGAACCCGCTTCTCCCTCTCCCACTGCCCCTCCCCCTGGCGCTTGAGCTCTCTCTCTCTCAAATAAATACATAAAATCTTGAAAAAAAGATTTTAACTACACATTTCTTTTTCTGTTGAATTGTATTTTATGATTCCATTTTTATCTTGTTATCTCAGTTGACCCCCTAGATTGACAACTAGATTATTATGTTGTATATTCCATTAAGACTCTAAATCTGCTTATTATGAAAAGGTGATTATAAATAACTAAAAATACTATTTCAAAGGTACCGACTTTGATATATATTCTCAAATTCACTTTCCTTATAAAATGATATGTATTTAATATTTTATATCATATTTTTAGAAGTTCCACACACTACAATTTAGCCAATGAAATTTATTAATAAAAGGTAGTGCTAATAATTCTCCCTCACACATATTGCTGAAGTGAGAACCAGTTCTACTAGTGAATTAAGAGGTAGATTAAAAAGCAATGTGAACAAGGAAACTCTAACATTTTTGTCAGTGAGAACCATTTCGTTACTTTTGGTATTGTTTTAAAAATATGCCACATTATAGATAAACCATATAATTTTTTTACACGGTTGTGGTAGATCCTTCTAGCTTCTCTGTGGGACCCATTTTCTCTTCCAAGGCATTCAGCTAAATAGTATCTTCTAGTTTCTTTAGCATTTAAATGTGGCTTCTTGCCTAGTTCTTATCTAGAGAGTGTGAGCCACTGTGACATTGCATCACTTCGAAACCAATGTTTTTGAGAAGTACATTTGTTATGCTATGATCTTTATCCTCTTCTTCTGGCCAGATGATGATGAGACCTTGGTGGCAGCAGAATTGAAGATGAAGTTGCCAGATTCATGGATATTTAAGTGGAGGAAACTGCCCCCAAACCAGGAACAACTCCCTGAGTGCACTGTGTGCAAGAAGTACGCTTCCATTGTGCTCCAGTCAATAAACACACGGTTTTGTGGTGACAAGTGCTAAAAGAATTTGAACATGGTGAGGCGACAGGCTTATGTTTTAACTATTAGTCTTTTTTGAGAATTCGGTTATTATCAAGAAATCAGTAAAACCAAACCACAGTCTAACTTTAATTTAGTTCATGTGTCCAAATGTTTCTCTACTACGTGATGTGACAAGCACTTTGTGACATATATTAAATATAGGAAATGACCTCTTTTTGTAGACCAGGTTGGTTGACTATAATAGACAATTGCATATGGTTCGAACTTGTTTGTATTTAATGTCACAGAAAGTACTGTTTGATACCAATATAAAAATCAAATATCAAATTTAAATGTCATTTTCTGGATTCTAGAATACAAAGAAATACCAGTTGGGTTTTCAATAATTTTAATTCCTAAACCCCTAAAATAGGATTCCTTTCCCTTAAAACAATTTGCCATGAGTTCTAATTAAAAAAAAAAAAATCACTGTTTAACTGTACAAAAAGTATGTTTATGAAATTTTGGCTTTTCTCTTTTTTAAGATTGCATTTATTTATTCATGAGAGACAGAGGGAGAGAGAGAGAGAGAGGTAGGCTCCCAAGGAGCAGGGAGCCCGATGCGGGGCTCGATCCCAGCACCCTGGGATCATGACCTGAGCCGACGGCAGGCGCTTAACCATCTGAGCCACCCAGGCGCCCCGGCTTTTCTCTTTGCGAACTAACATTTCCCAACCAACCTCATAAACAGTGCCACACTGAGTCAGTGGAATCTTCCATCAATTGTAACTCACCACTATATATGGCAGTATTAATAGATTTTTTTTATTACAGAAACCCTTCTTTCTTCTTGATGTCTTCTCCTCAACTTTGAATTGGTTTCGAAACAGTTGTAAAGAAAATACATTCCCTTTCATATCAATTAAATTTGCTCTTTGCTTCACTCAGTCATGATTTCGGGTCTACATCCTCCAACTTTAATTTCTTCTCTTACTTGGACACACTACTTCTCCTAAGCCATCCTTTCTTCAGCCTACACAAAGTACTTATAATTATTTTATTTTTTAAAAACCTGGATACATTTATTATCACTCCATCTTCCATATAGATAGTTAAGTAAGTTTGAGAGAAGGAAACACACCTAACTATAAAAGGCCTGGCTCGGGAAGGCTATAGAGTACAGTGCTTAAAAGTTCAACTGAAGGGCAGAATTCCTAAGGTTGGATTCAGGTTTTTTCTCTATTTTCACATTTAAACCATAGGTAGGTCATTTAACCTTATCAATAAAATAAAAATAATACTAGAATTTAAATGAGTTAATTCTGGTGAAGCACTTGAACCGTGTTTTCCAAATAGCAAATGCCTACTGAATATGAGTTATTTTATTGTTATTACACTGATAGATACACGTTGAGCTATTAAATGCTATCTGATTGATTTGGAGAATTCTTGGTCTCTTTTCTTAATCCCATCAAGTAAAATAACATTTGATTCAATTCCTCCAAATATAACCTTAAATAAAGAAAAGCTTTTAGTCAAAGATTATTACTTTTTTTTTTTTCTTTAGAATCTAAGTAGATTGAGTCAACAGTCTAACAGCCCTGTATTCTCAGAAGAGAAGATGCTTAAACTCCAGTAAAGGAGCTTTGGGTTTGATAGTTTTTGTGATCTGAAGTTAACTCTTCTTGCTCATTCCATTACGCCTTGCTAAAGTATGCTCATCAGCTGTCAGTCACTAACCTGATTCTTAAACATCCTGAATATCTCTCCTGTTTACCTCCCTACCCCCTCTTATCTTTCCAACTTCAATTCACTTTTGTTTACATTACTATGCCTATGGAAGCAGATTTGTATATGTAGTACTCTTTTTATTTACCATTCTATTTACTCTTCTCTCACCTTTGCAGAGGTTAGGATATATTTGTAGGCTGATGAAGGACTTAAAAAGTCCTCTCTCTTTTTCTTTTTTTTTGTTTCTGTTTTTGATTGTCATTGTTGTCTCACAGGGATTTTTATGTATAAATACTTTGGAACCTAAAAATACATAACGTAATGTATATTTGAAATATATATATATTACATATATGGTTGTAATAAATAAATTTGATGCTAACAAATTTCCTTTTCAATTGTATTTAATTTTTATTACAAATCTTATTTTTTTTAACATTGTTAAGCTATAATAGTGATTAAATGTAATTTGACTGCTCATCTTCAGGAGTGTTTGTGGACCCTTTATAATAATATTTGTTATAGACTATATATAGGCTATAATAATCTTCGTATGGCCAAAATGATATTAAACCTCCTTGAAGATAAAAAAAGAAGGTACAGCTAACTCTTCCATTAACTGGCTAAAACTTATGGGTTAGAGTTGCACAAACCAGGACTCGAATCTCAGAATTCCCACTTATAAACCTGTGGAAAGTTTACTTTTAAAATTGGGGATAATACTACCAACCTTTTTGACTTGCTATATGGAGTAAATGAGATAAATTGGTTAAAAAAATAGCTAACATTATTAGTATATTCCAAGAAGAGTGCGATCATTCATAACCAGCTTTAGGAACACATCAGACTCAATTTAACATTTTGATTTGTTTTTGATGAGTAGTTTCAATTGTCATATTGGCACTAGGGCTGTTTTCCTTTCCCTATTAGGACAGAGCCCCTTCCTTTTATACTAGGGCATCCCACTGTGGCTAGGTTATTATTTAACCATGACAAAAGTTTGAAAATTATTAGCATGTGGGACTTGGGCCACCACATTTTGCTTTAGCCATTACGAGTGGTTTGTTGATGCTAATGTATGGCACCCCATGGTGATTCTTTTCCCCCTTACTCTTTGACTTTCTCTTTTGTAACATTTCACATGTGGATCTGCAGTGATTAATATTTTATGCGGTTGTTCTTATGTGCAGCATGAGAGTGCATGTTCATTCAACTCTCCAGTAGCTCTGTTGCCATTGAAAGGTAACTAATAGCTCGAGCTGGGCCTCTCCTGGCTCTGGGCGGTCTCCTGTGAAAAGAAAACAGACAATATCTTGTCACATCATAAATTTATAAGGAGTTAATTAAAGGCTTTCCCTTGCATCTTAAACACATTCGAAGTCCCATATCACAAGGAATGATTCCTGTTTAATTACCAATGGCTTGTAAAAATTTGCTGCTTACAGTGTATTTTAATGTCAGGCAAATTATTAGTACAAATGGAAAACTGTGCCTGGAAAATGTCCAAAGAATATAAACTTGCACCAAACTATGTGCATATATTTTTCTCTTAATTATTTGTGTAGAGAGACATATAATTTATTTTTAAAACTTTTGAAACCATTATCATGAGTATTTATAATTTTATTTAGCACACTGAACTACAAAACTGAATATTCATTTATTATACTATTTGCATTTTCCCAACTAGTACTCCCTCTGAACTGCTGTTTTAGACTATGTTTTTAAAACAAATGCATGTTCAACAGTTGTGCTGCTAGAGGATTGATGGTCAATATTTAGAGTTTCCCGAGAAAAGCTGCAGGAGCATATGTTTCAATTCTGATATGGGGCTTTGTGAATTATTGGGAATGGAACATGATAAAAATCAGATTCTAACGGGGTTCAAGGAAAAAAATGAGTTTAAAAAAAATCGGTTTAGATTAATCTGGAAGAAATATTTATCCTGAAGGCTCTTTGATTATTCCTGTTAGATAACCAATTCAAGCTAATGTATAATGGATAATCCATTTAGGTGCTCTTATCAGAAGCCCTGAAGCTGTTTGTAGTGATCTCAATAGATTACAGTTCTTCTGCTGAATAGTAAATAATCAAAATTATAATAGGTAACTACAAGGTATGGTGAAATCATTAAGTGATATAAACAGATTTTTTTCCTAGCATCTGACATTCAGATGTATTTGTTTATTTGAGCAGACCACAGATTATAATTTACACAGTAGCACAAAAACAAAATATACCCCTACATGCATTTTAGTTTTATTACTTAAAACACAAAGTTTTAGTAAGGAAGGGCAAGTACAAAATCTGGAAAAATGCCATTCTTTTATACAGGGATTCTTAGAAGTTAGATACAATTGTTAGGGGTAACAACAGTTTCTTGTTTGTTTTATTTTTATTTTTTAACCCCTTACTCATAATGTAAAATATTTTCCACTTCATATTCAGTTAAGAGTAAGGATAGGTAAGTAAATTTTCCTATAATTAGGATCCTTTGAGCTTTTACTGAGCAAGATATCTGCCTATATTTGGAGATGGCAAACCTAGAACAACTCCCATTTTAAAATACATTCAACTATATTTATGAATTCTGTTCTCTCTCAACCTTTTTGTGGCTCAGGTATAGACATGTGACTTAGGTCCTCATGAATCCACACCAGACTGTTTTCCAGAAGCCCAGTGCAAGAAGCAGATGATGTGTGAAAATTTTCTTCTGGGAATTTTGGGGGAGACAACTTTCAGAGACCACAGTGTCAGTGGTCCAGGCATCCAGGGAGATACAAGGCATCCACTGTAAGAACATGATTAGTAGTGACTTAGCTGCAGTGATACCCAGTGTGGTTTGGACATGGATCATGGCTGTGTAAGTTCTATGCTTAAACCTGTATCCTCCAGAGATTCAGTGAGCTACCAAATATTCTTTTTTTTTTTCCAAATATTCTTTAATAAATGCATTTTTTTCTTAAATTGATGAGATTAGGTTCTGTTGATGACCAAGATGACTGCTTAAGATTTAGTTTGATAGGACCAGTCTTGAGGTGCCCTGAAAGCAGAGGGAATGGGAAGGACAGTGGAATTATTGAGTCAGGGCTAATGAAGACCCATTTTACTTCCTTCACAATTTTGCTAAAAACTTCTTAATCACATCCCATACACTTTTCTCTTCTAGGATGTACTTACATATTTTGCTAATTGTGTTTGTGTTTCTTTTCTATAGCCATTAAAACCCACTCTTACTGATATTGAATATGTATGAGATGAAATAATTTATCCTTACATGTCTTAATCATTTACACTTCATGACAATCTCATGAGATATGGATATTACAATTTGAAAGGAGGAGCACTCAAAGTATTTAGTAACTTGTCAAGGTGTGAGAGATGATAAATACTGTTGCCTAGATTCAAACCCGGGCTTGTTTGCCTCAAAATTCATAGTTTTTGCCACTATATCCTCTCCTGCAATTGAATACATCATGATTTTATCATTCAGTTTGGTTGCTAAGGGGTTTTCCAAATCTATTAGTGATAAATTCCTAAATATCCCTGGACTTTGTATTCCCAAACGATTCCTTAAAAGACCCAGTTTATCCAAGTACTGGCTCAGGTATATAACCAACATTTATGATACTGGGGAAAAGTAATCCCATCAAGTAAACCATAGACTAAATGCATGGACTACACCTATACACCCACCTCTGCTGCTTGTCTTAGCTGAGCACTTGGTTTAGTTATTAAATATTTCAGAAACTAGTATTATTTATTATTTAATTCTGCTGCATTTTAACACTTGAAGGAGAAAAACTTATAATCATCTGTATAACTCCAAAATTGATATCCCAAGCTCTAAACTGTCTTTTGAATTTTAGATCCAAATTCTTATTGGAAAATTGTAGTGGACTTAATGACGAACACTCCAAAGGATATATCTATATTCAAAACCCAGAATCTATTAATATAAACTTTTGGAAAAGAGGTTTTGCTGACATGATTAAGGATCAAGAGATGGCATACATCCTGGATTATCAAGATAGACCCTCTATCCAAAGACAGGTTTCTTCATAAAAGACACGCAAAAGAGACACATGGAAGAGAAGACCATGGGATGATGAAGACATGAAAGTTATGCAGCCACAAGCCAAGGAATGCCTGGAGCCACCAGAAGTGAGGAAATGCAAAGTTAGATTCTCCCCTAAAGCCTCTGGAGGGTGCACAAATCCGCAAACAACTTGATTTAGGACATCTGGCCTTCTGAAATGTGAGAAAATAAATTTCTGTTGTTTTAAGGTACCAAGATTGTGGTAATTTGTTATGGCAACTCTGGGAAATGAATAGACTCTTCTGTTTTAATCTCTAATGTAATCTATTTGAATGCAGTTTATCATTCTTGCTTTGACATTTCTTTTTTTTTTTTTTAAGCTGAATTGCTTAAGACTTTGGAGCTATTTTACTCCTCTATGATTTCATCACTCAATTCTCCCTTGTATCGATCTTTACTTGCTTACTTTTACAAGTTTTTTTTCTTCCTATCACATGCCAGTCATTGTAACAGGTGATAGAAACACAGTGTTCTGAGAGACACACATAATCTCAGACTGCGTAGAATATTCAGTCTAATAAAGTCCTTTAGCCACTAATTACATGAATAATAATAAAAAAAAACCCTGATATTTTGAATCTAAGGAAGTTTCCCTACCCCCAAGATTCCTGATCTTCACCCACATGATATTCATGTCCTGCCGGTTCCACAGGGGTCGGGAAATAAGAATAGACAGAAGAAAGTGGATTTATAAGTGAATAAAGGAAAACGAAAGAAGTATAGACATTTAGAGTAGAAAAGTTCATTAGAGAACTTGTGAACAAAGGAAAAGGAGGGGAAAACACAATTGAATTTGAGAAATTAAGTCCTATTTATGTGGGTCATTGCCCAAAGAGAGACACTTGTAAGATTTCCCAGTGCCAATCAAGCAATACATAGTCTGTGTGTCTGTGTGTCAAACTGTTTTGGTAGCAAAACTTGACCTAACTGACCATATATACTATATGCATATGTACGTGTGTGTGTGTGTGTGTGTGATTTTTATTTTTTTACTTATAGTGGGAATATATTTTGCTTCATAAATGTTAATTTTTTTTAATGGAGTACTCCTAAGACTGTATTGGTAGTGTTAACATTAATACATGATATAAGAATGCTTTTATCTTGTTAAAATCTGGAAAGTTATATATTCCAAAACCCATCTGAGCCTCTTTCAATTTAAAAAAATAAAGTGTTTATATGGGACATTTTTCCTTTCAAACATTTGATAGAACATAGCTCTACCAAAAACATAAAGCAGCAAGTTGCAAACATGGCTGTAATGAGACTTCATGCAACTTCTAGTAGAACCAATGATGTAGTAAGAAATGGACACTTCAGTATGTAACAAAAAAGAGCAAGAAATACCTTGGGTCAATCTGTGAGAACAGACATGCTTCCTACTTTCATCCTGAAATGATAGAAAAGGCAGGAACTCTGGGGTTCTTGGCCTCCCTGACAAAGTAGAGTCTACCTACCCCCACTACCTGAGGGCTCTTTAGACCAACAAACTTCCTAAGTTTCAATGGAGGAAATAAGGGGTACATTGAATAACTGGAGTTTTGAATCGTGAAAATATCTCATAAAGGGTCTCTAAATGTAAGGATGACTAGATTATCTGCCTAGGAAAGTTTTGTTTAATTAATATTGTTAATGTGTAATTGTCAATAGTTCCCTCTTTTATTCTTAAAAGCATCTTGATCTGTACAATAAAGTATATGCTCTAATGGGCTGAATGGTGTTCCCCCCAAATTCATATGCTGAAGCCCTAACCTCCAGTACTTCAGAAGGTGACTGTGTTTGGGGTTAGAGCCTTTAAAGAGGTAAGTTAAAATGAGGCTATTAGAATGGGCCCTAATCCAGTCTGACTGATATCTTTATAAGAGGACATTTGGACACACAAAGATACAGGAATGTGTGTGCACAGAGGAAAAACATGTGAGAACACAGCATGAAGACAGTTATCTACAAACCAAGGAGCGAGACCTTGGAAGAAATCAACCTGCCATCACCTTGATCTTGGACTTCTAGCCTCCAGAAATGTAGGAATCTAAATTTTTGTTGTTTATGCCACCCACTCTGTGATACTTCGTTATGGCAGCCCTAGCAAGCTAATACATATGTGCACACTACTTATCTCACTCTCTTTCTCTTTTTATGTCTCATTAATTAATTAATCTAGTTGAAAATTTAATAAGAGGGAGAACTAATATTTAGAAAGCACCATGGCCAGTTTGAAGTAGCCACTGTATATTTTCATCATTTTTTTTAAGTACACTCCACACCCAGCACAGAGCCCAGTGCAGGGCTCAAACTCACAACCCTGAGATCAAGACCTGAGCTGAAATCAAGAGTTGGGTGCTTAACAGACTGAGCCTGTGTTTCAGCATTTTTAAAAGAACAACAATAACACCAGGTTTGTCAGGACCAATGATCATGGTATTTGCGGGATTTAATACATTTCTTCTCTATAAGTAATAGAATCCCAGAAACTTGCTGATATATCAGATTTGCGCCGAGACCTTAGGGTTAGAAAGGGGGATTGAGCCCTAATTTTTTTTTTTTTTTTTTTTTTACTTTAAGATACATAAAAACATTGTTTAATAAAATTGTTCAAGGAAACATTTATGTAATTTAGTCAGAGTCAGAGTTAGGTGGATGACTTCACATGATCTATTTGCACTGACTTTTGACCTGAACATATTTAAAATAAATTCAAAAGTCAAGTGCATTAAATAGGATAATCCTGCTTCTCAGTATTTAAAGAAATGCTCCCAGGACCTTTCTAAAGAAACATATGTAGACTAAGGGGAGGTCATCTGAGGATTTTGTCAAAACTGTGACAGCTGATTACAGAGGGAATTAATTTAAATTCCTTTGGGACCCTTTAAGCCACATTTCAATGCTGCTGTAAGGAATTAACTCTCTAATGACTGACATATTATATTTGTCAGGAATTTGGTAAAATCCATTATTTTTACCTTGCTCGTGGTCTTTCTATAATTGAGCCAGCAGAGAGAAAATAGAAAGAGTGCCCATCCTTTCTACAGGCATAAATACTCGAGTGTGATATTTGGGGTAGGAAGCATTGCGTTGTTCCCAGTAATATGTCAGATAGCCCATTCCTACTAGTGGAGCAGGGAGTTTTAACTAGATTTGAGTCATGGGCCTCCGATAAGACCTGATGAAATTTATGAAACTTTGTCTCAGAAATATATACTTATAAACACACATACAAACACCTCCATGAAAGAGTGCCAATAGTCTCAAAGACCTGCCTTAGAAATTTGATCTGTCAGATCTTAGAGACTTTCCATGAAATGTAACTCATCTTATTTATAATATACGTAACCATGTGAAGAATGCTCCAAATGTGATTAGAGGTTCATAATGTAACAGGAAATAGGTGATATTTCAAAAAAGCAAAACAAAAGTGACCCAGGAAACTATTCTGAGAAATACCTAGGAAAAACAAAATAGCAAAAAAAAAAAAAAAAAATAGTACTGAAGACACCCTGATTAACATATTTTTCTCAAGGGGACTCTGGGATTTGAGTTCTAATGGCTTACTTGTACCTCAGAGATATATATTCTATGTTATAAAAAATGATAGATATAGAAAAATAGATTGATAATTCGAAACCTTTCGACACACAGATACAGAGATATACCAAGACTGAAATATATAATAATTTTTCAGAGGAAACATGCTAACACTTTAAAAACTTTCACCTTTAAAACTAATATTTGCATACACCTGTTATGGACTGATGTTTGTGTACCTCCAAAATTCATATGTTAAAGCCCCAACTCCCAATATGATTATATTTGGAGTGGAGACTTTGGGAGGTAATTAGATTGTGACAGTGGAGCCCTCCTGAAAGAACTGAGTTCTTTGCTACTTTTATAAGTGCCCTTATAAGAAGAGGCAGCAGAGAGGTGACCAGCTGTGTGAGGATATAGCAAGAAGGGGCCATCTGCAAACCAGGAACAAGGCTTGCACCATGCACTGACTATTGGTACCTTGATCCTGGACTTACCAGCCTCCAGAATTATTAGAAATAATAGTTTGTTACTTAAGCCAATGAGTCTGTGTTTTTTTTGGTATAGCCTCCCAAACTGACATGATAATAATAATAGTTATTTATCACTTATATATTTTTAAATCTATTTTTTTAACTTCTTGCAGATAATAGGATCACTACAAAAAAAAAGTTCAGTTTAAAGATAACCATCTGGGACATTAGGTAAAGAGATCTATTGGATATCACTCATTAGAACAACTTGTTCTTGGGACACCTGGGTGGCCCGGTCGTTAAGTGTCTGCCTTCGGCTTGGTTCGTGATTGGGATCGAACCCCGCATCGGCAGGAAGCTTGCTTCTCCCTCTCCCGCTCCGCCTGCTCGTGTTCCCTCTCTCTGTGTCTCTTTCTGTCAAATAAATAAATTAAAAAAAATCTTTTAAAAAAAGAACAACTTGTTCTTTAGAAATACAGTGAGTACAGGCAAACTCACATTTATGAAGAATGCTAATTTTAATCTGTCAGTTATCTTTTGTTTACAAATTCTAGAAAACTAAACTCAAGCAGAAAAAGAAAAAAAATTATATAGATTATATATTTGAATAGTCAAGGAATAATTTGACCTCAGGTTTGATGTGATTCAGAGACTCATATAATTTCAAATGGATTTGGTTCCTCTGCTATTTTAACTCTATTGTTCTTAATGTTGGTTTCATTGAGAGACTATAAGCAATGGCATGAAGCTATTACCGTAGTCTGCTCAGGCTGTCATAACAAAATGCCATGAGCTAGGGGTTTAAACCACAGACATTTGTTTTCTCACAGTTTGGAGACTGGAAGTCTAAGATCTAGACGCCGGCATGGTTAGTTTCTGGTGAGAGCTCTTCCTGGCTTGCAGACTGTTGCCTTCTTTCTATTTTCTCACAGAGAGGGAAGAGAGAGAGCTCCGTGTCTCTTCCTCTTCTTATAAGGGGACCAGTCCTAGCAGATGGGTGCCAGTGTTACCCTTATGACCTCAATTAAACTTTATCACTTCCTCGTAAAACCTATCTCCAAATATAGTCACGTTGGGGGTTAGGGCTTCGACATACAAATTTTGAGGGGACACAGATATTCAGTCTATAACATTCAGTCCCTGGTGTCCCCAAATTCATGTCCTTCTCACATGCAAATACATTAATTCCAACCTGATAGCCCCAAAGTGTTAACAAATTCCAGTATCAACTATAAAGTCTAAAGTCTTTTAAATCAGACACAAGTGAGACTTGGGATATGAGTCCTCCTGAAGAAAAATTCTTCTCTGGCTGTGAATCACTTAGAAGTGATGTACTTCTAAAATGCAATGGTGGACAGGCCTTCTCATTCCAAAAGGGAGAAATAGAAAAAAAAAAAAAAAAAAAAGGAAGGGGTGACAGGTCCCAAACAAGTCTCAAACTTAACAAGACAAATTCCATTAGAACTTAAGGTTCAAGAATACCCTTCTTTGGCTCAGTGTTCTGTCCTCCAGGGCCACTGCAATGGCAGTGTCATTCTGCAGAGCAGCCACCCCTTCAGGGGAGGGTAGCCCCTCAGCTCTCTGTGAGGGCCCTGCCCTCTGAAACCAAGGGACCTCCGCCTTTGGTGGGAATGGCAGACCTCATGGTCCCTAAATTGCCTCAGGGGTCATTCTCCCCTTCTCTTAAAGGGTAACACTTGCTGGTAGCCTTCTTTGATTCCATCTTCTTTTCTTTTTCTTCCTTTAGTTCATTTGGCAGTGCTTCCACTCCTATAATCCCGTTTCTGTTCCTGGCACCTGCTGCATGGGGGCTGATTAATTTGTCCTTCATACCCATACTAATTTCCTTATCAAATGGCTGTTTGGCAACACCTTTAGCGTTCTCTTCAGAATAAGCTCTCATTTTTCGCAATATGAGTAACTTTAGAATTTTCCAAAGCACCAAGTCCTGGTTCCATTTGGTGTAACAATTGCTTCTTCAATTCATGTTTCTCCTTTCAAATTTTACTATAAGCAGTCAGGAGGACCCAGACTGTATCTTCAATAATATCCTTAGCTGGATATCCAGTTTCATGTCTCCCGAGTTTTATCTTGCACAAAACTCTAGAATACAATTCAACTGAGTTCTTTGCTACTTTTATAATAAGGATCGCCTTTCTTGTTTCCAACAACCTGCTCTTCAAGTCCATCGGAGACCTCAGCAGAGTAGCCTTTAAAGTCCACATTTGTAGCAAAAGTCTTTTCATGGCAATCTTGGCTTTTTAAAGCACACACCTCCAAACATTTCTGGGCTCTACTCATCATCCAGTTCCAAATCCACGTCCACATTTTTTTAGGTGCAGCAGTATCCCATTTCTCAGTACCAAAATCTCTCAGGTTCCTCTAGAAAAACAGAACCAACAGGCAAGAGAAAGAAAGAGAGAGAGAGAGAGATGCAAACAAAACTAGAGCCAGACAGAAGTTAAAGCAAATTTTATTCAGGGACTGTTGTGATAGGGAAAAAGAGACCCCAGTATAGAACTGCACTACATCCCAAATACAGTAAGGACAGTAGGGTGTAAAGCCAAGGTGTGTGGAGGTTGTTAGATGAAATTTACTAAGAGGAGACATCAAGTCTGGGAAAATTTATGGCTGAACCAATCTAAATATAGATGTAGATTCAGATGTAAATGTAGATGCAGGTATAGATAGATACAGATATAAGGAATTTGCTTGTATGATTATGAAAGCAGACAGGTCTCAAGATCTGCAGTCGACAAGCTAGAGACCCTGGAAAGCCTACGATCCAGGTCTAGTCCAAATACTGGCAAACTGCAGACACAGAAAGAGCCAGTGTTTCAATTTGGGTCTGCAGTCATGAAAGAACAAATGCCTCAGCTCAAGGCAACCAGACAGGAAGGGCTCCATCTTACCCTTGAGAGGGTCAGATTTTTATATTCTATTCAGTCCCTCAACTGACTGGATGAAGTTTACTCATATTAGGGAGGACGATCAGTCTATTTTACTCAGTCTACTGATTCAATGTTAATCTCATCTAGAAACATCCTCACCGACACACCCAAAATCCTTGACCAAATGTCTGGGCGCACTGTGTCCTAGTCAAGTTGCTACATAAAATTAACCATCACAGCTAGCAAAAGGATAGTTTTCTGATCACTTAAAACTTAACCTGTGATTCACTCTGTTTGGATCAACTAGCCTTTGTTACCATCCCTACATATGAGTGGATGGATTTACACACCGATTGGTAAATCTGGGTTTTAAGTTTCTTCCTTTGAATCAGTCACAGTTGTTCAGTCCTGTTGACCAGGACTTCTGAGCAGATGGTGGTTAAGCCACTGCAAAACTGATGGTAATATTTCCTAAAGGAAATTCAGAATTCAAGGCACTTTTTCTAGAAAATGGAGAAATGACAGGCAAAGAACAACAAATGTTTTCCCAGATTGAAAGGTGATAATGAGAATTTTGTAATTGGTGACCATGTATATGTATAAATAAACAAAATGCAGTAAATCATAAGATGCCTAAATGTTGTACCATACTATAGATTATAGAAGAATTTCTTTTGGCACCAAGCAACATCTACCACAGGTCATCTAGGAACAGAGGGCCTCTTTAGTTATAATAACTCAGGAATCCAGAAATGTTTCTCTCCCTTGTTAGGATTTCTTCTTTCAGGTCATAAGATCTTTCTCTATTGTTTAAAAAAGAACAATATGAATAACTGCTTCAATGTCTGGATTTGTATATAAGAAAAAATCACTGTAGGTTAGGAGTTCTTTATCCTTTTTCTGCCTCCACACTCTTACTAGATATGGCCTATCCTCCTTAGTAAAAGTGGCTCCATTATGTACTAATTCTTATGTAGGTGAAGGAATATGGCAGGAAAGCATTTTCAAATCACCATGCCAAATTATTAATCTATTTCAGATATACCCCGTGTTCTAATGTTCAAAACCAAAGACATTGGTAACCACAAATTTCACTGTTTTTACTACCCATTCTTACACATGGCTCTTTTTAAAGTTGATTACAAAGATGGAGATGAATTTTTCTATTATATAGCATTATTTGTTCTTTGATTACTTAATTCACTTACTGAAATTTTTTGAGGAAATAAAAATTTTGATGCAATGGAATTGATACTTGTGTGATTAACTGTCTGCAGCAATAGTGGTTGGTGCCCTATCCATACTGCTTCAGGTCTTAACATTGTAATACTCACCAGAGGACTTCCAGCAGCTAACATATGCATCTCTTTTCTCTGGAACTTTCTTTGGTGGATGGAACCCATTCTGCCTCAGATATGGAGAGCAGGACCTGCCTGCTTCCTCCTATCCTCAGCCACCTCCTCCCTCTCACCCCCAACAGCTTCATCCAATTATTGACAGAAGTTGGTGTTAATTCCCTTATTTGTACATGTGGAATGTAATTCTCGGGCTTCAGTTTTCCACTGGTGTCCAGAAAGCACCATTGCGATTGAGTTCTAGTTACCCTAATAGGGTAATTGGGTATCTTTTGAATAGTGTGTCCCCTGCCCCCAAATTCATGGCCACCTGGAAACTCAGAATATGAGCTTACTTGGAAATTGGGTCTTTGCATGTGTAATTAATTGAGAATCTTGAGATAAGATTGTACTGGATTAGAGTGGGCCCTAAATCCAATGACAATGCTCTTACCAGAGTCAGAAAAAGGCAGAGACATAGAAGAAAGAAAGCCATGTGAAAAAGGAGGTACAGACTGAGGGTCTGTCACAAACCAAGGAGTGCTAGGAGCCATCAAAACCTGGAAAAGACAAGGAAGGATTAAACCCTAGAGCTTTTAGAGTGAGTGTGGCCCTGTTGACACCTTGATTTCAGACCTCTGACCTCCAGAACTGTGAAATAATAAATTTCAGTTGTTTTGAGTCACCAAGTTTGTGATAATTTGTTAGACTAGCCCTAGGAAATGAAAGCCTTTCTCAGCCCTGCCTCACTTCCTATTGCCCTATGGAAGTTTCCTGGAATCATCTTCAAAAATGAACTACTTGCACTCTAGTCATTGAGTCAGGGTCTGGTAACCTAAATTAAGACACTGACCAACCTACAGTGATAGGTACTGATTTTCTGAATTTCAGTCTGACCTTTTCAAGTGAACTGGGCATGAGATACAGAACGGTAACTACACCTTTTGCACATCTGCACTCACTCTCTTGCATTTATGTGGGGGGTGGAAGATTTACAGAGTCGTCATACACCGGGGCATATTTGAGAATTTGTAAATAGCTCTTCCCACACTTTTCCTCATATTTCTGAAAGCCAGAAGAATGACAGAGATGGCAGTTACCCCTGTTTTTGGCTGGAGTGCAATCTGCTTGAGCCAGACTTGATGCTTTCTGAGTTTGTTTTAGAATAATAATTATTGTTGACTTGACACAGATCCAGCAGAGAGATCCATAGAGTGCCATCCATGGATGGGCACAGTCTGTGCTGTGAAATACACTCTCCTAAAGGAGAGTAATTTTACTTTTTAATGTTTCTCCATTTTATAAGTAGTTATAAAATATGTCAAAGTTTTCAAACACTCGAGATAAAAATTTCAACAACAATTCATTTTCTTCCTTCTTAGTTGTTATGTGCATTAAAGTAAGTGCTCATCCAAGTATATCATTAATGTTTTGTTAGTATGTTTTATTAATATATATTAAGAGAAATTTCTACTGAAAGTTTAAAATGCACCAGAAATATAACATCCAATTCAGTGGATTAAAAAAAAAACAAAAAACAAAAACAACTTAAAATACAGGCAAGAAAATATAAATGGTGGTCAGTTTTCAGGTTTTGAGAGCTCATAAAACTTTCATCCTTAAATTTCAAGTGTTTTCATTTATTAATGAATGCTGCCCTCAAATTTTAACCATTTCAGTTGCTACCAACTTGTCCATGCTCAGTATTCATTCAGCTACTAATAAAGAGTTAACTAGCTCCCAGATACCTTTTCATGTGGCTCTAATTTTGTCTTCCTAAGCTGAGTAGAATTGATTTTTAAACCTAGTAATTATGGCACTTCATGACTCAGGTCCAGTTTTCTAGAAAAACTTTTTATATTCTCTTTGTTCCCTTGAAAATCATCAGCTGCTAAACCAACCACTGAAGCTTCCCATGGTCTAGGGAGTAATGCTTCTTTCATGTTCTCATCCCTTGAATATGGAATATTTTATTATTTGATTTGAGATAGTGGCTTTATGAGTTTCAGAAAAAAAGCTATGGTTCTATGTAAAATTATATTAATTTGTTTATAGAACTATGGCATGCATATCTATCTTCTTATAGAACCACATAGCATATATTTTCACCAATTGTAATAGAAAATACTTTTCTGTGTGCCATACAGCATTCTTAAAAAAATATGGATAATGGCAAGAAAGGACAGAAAATATGCACTTATTTTTAATGTGAGGTAAATTTATATTAAAGATACTAAATCCATGCAAATCTTATGGCACATACATAGCAACTAAGTCCCCATGCATCTATTGATATTATTTATCAAATTTGAATTCATGCAGTATATGGCAAGTTTTCTAGTTAATTATATTTCTCTTTATCTTTTCTTTCCTAATTATTACTTGTTTTATAGTAAAAGAAACTATCCACAAAAATAAAAGCTTATGCTCCAGACAAATGGATTAGCTGAAAATCTCAACTAAGGATAGATTATTCCTGTGTATTTTATACATAGGAAGCTAAATGGAAAATTAAACCATCAACAAACTGTTAGAGAATTCTTTTCTCCTTATTTATAGCCCTTTAAAATACTTATACGTTTTAGGTAATAGTGCTTAGATATAAGTTCTGGTCATTAGAATTAAATCATGTCTTAACTTGTTTGTTAGATTAATACTTTTTATAAGGATCTCTAATTAGAAGTTCAACTTGGAAAAAAGAGTTCTACTTGGTTTTCTGACATGAGTTAATTGAGTAAGAATATTGGCTATCTAGCTTGTTTTTAAAGTCAGTCACACACAGTGGCAATAATCTAAATTTGCATTGTATAATACACAAATATTTTCTCTCTTTCCATTCTCCTTTATTTAATTATGTTTTGTTGTGTTCTTCACTCAATAGGCTAAGCTCCTCCCATATCTTCACCTCAAAGGTACCCATTTTGAAAATTTTACACTAATGATATTTGCTAGATAGCTTTGTTTGACTCTTTCTTATTGTTCTTCACCGAACATTCTCTTTTTGAGTTCTGTTCATGATGACATACATAGATTTAGTTAATTCTTATTGACTATTTTATTCCACCATTTGCTTATAATTAACTTTTACTTATCAATTTTTTAAAAAGATTTTATTTATTTATTTGACAGAGAGAGACACAGCGAGAGAGGGAACACAAACAGGGGGAGCAGGAGAGGGAGAAGCAGGCTTCCCGCGGAGCAGGGAGCCCAACGCCGGGCTCTACCCCAAGACCCTGGGATCATGTGAAGGTAGACGCTTAACAACTGAGCCACCCAGGCACCCCATAGTTATCAATTTTTTAACTGAAGGACATTTAAGCTGTAATGTATTCCCTGGTATATGTATCTTTGTAGTTTTGCAAAAGCTTCTTTAAGGTATATATATTAGAACTGAAATTGTTGAATCATTTAAGACATTTCCTAAATGCTATCCGGAAGGGCTGGGTGAATTTATGTTCCTAGCAGCAATATGTGAAGTCATCAGTTTCCCCACAATCTCACTCCCAATTTATGTTATTAAAATTAGATTTTTGCCTTTTTGGTGGATAAAAAACATTTCTAATTATTGTATTAATATGTGTTCCTCCATTTAGTAATGAGCTTAGACATCACTTATATGTTTATTAGTCATTTTAATTATTTTTTTTGTGAATTGCCTGTCAAATTATGTTAATTTGCATAGATTTAAAAATGTATGTGAAACTTAATCCTACGTTATTGCTGCACATCTTCTCCAAATCTGTGTTTACTGTGGTATCCTTTCTAGAAAATAAGCTATTAATGTCCATGTGATCAAAAACCACATTTTTTGTTTTGTTGTATTTTTGCCTTTTAAATAAAAATGTCTTTCTCCACCTTGTCCTATATAGATATTTTTTAATTTACATCTCAATGTCCTGTAAATTTATTTTCTCACTTATGTTTTATTTTTGCGAGATAATTTTATGATTTAATATATTATTCTCCAAGTAGGGAGGTAATTTTCACATCCCCAGTGAGCAATCCATTCTTCCCTAACTGATTGGTCCTGCTATCATTTACAAGTTCCCATAATATACATGGTTTCTTTCTCTAGTTTAGTCCATTGCTGTATTTGTCTGTGAATATGTTAGTGCCATCAGTTTTATTTACGATAGATTTGAAATGTGTTTTAATACTTTAATAGGGAAGTCTCTCTTTTGCTCTTTTCATTTCTTTCCAAAAAATTCCATATGTACATTTGTTCTTTCATGTAAATTTTAGAATGATTTTGTATATTTCCATACAAAATCCTGCTGAGATTATGATTGAATTTATATTCAATTTATAGTCCAGGTCAATAATTGATATCTTTACAATGTTAAATCTTATCTATGATTCTGTATCTTTAAATGTTTCATAAAAATTTTATTTAGTTTTAGGAAAATCCTTAACTTATGCTTTTATTAAACACAAATAGAGAGTATCAATGTTAATTTATTCCATTGATTAAATATCTAACTACTTCCCTAAACTCAGTATTTCTTTTCTTTTTAAAGATTTATTTATTTATTTTAGAGAGAGAGAGAGCACGAGTGAGAGAGGCAGAGGGAGAGAGAGCATGTGAAGCAGATTCCATGCTGAGCACTGAGCCTGACATGGGGCTCGATCTCATGACCTGAGCTTGAACCAAGAGTCAAATGCTTAACCAACTGAGCCACCAGGTGCCCCTAAACTCAGTATTTCTAACAGTTTGTGGATTATATTAGGTTTTCTAGGTAAAATACCATACTCTCTGCATTTTCTGTCTTATTGTATTGGCTATGTCCTCAAATCTAATATTTGTAGCAAAGATGGAAATCAGCTGTTACACTCCAGTGGGATGTGACTACATCAGACCTAAGTGTTTGGTATTGATTCTGGAATAGTTTTCAAATATTTTGAATGTTATCCCTAAATAGTATAAATCTTTATTTTATTCCCAGTTGCTTCAAAGTTTTTCCATTATGTACAGTTACGAATTTTATTTTACATAGCTAACCTTTATGAGATTGAGAAAGTTGTCTTTACTTCTCTTTTCTTAATACCTTTCACAATAAATAGTTGTTGAATGTATCAAATACTTTGTCCAATATGATTTTGTGTTGCATTTTATGTGTGTGGCATTTTACAGGGATAGAGTTTTCTGATGATAAACTACACATTTTTCCTGGGGTAAACCTTTTTTTGTCATGATTCGTTATTTTAATACAGCATTAGAAACATTTAGCTAATAGTTTAATTAAAAATTTGGCTCAGCTTCATAGGCAAATGATCTCATTTTTGCACTGTCCTTAACAGTTTTGGATCAGAATTATCCTACTTTCAAAAAATCAGTTACTGCTACCACTAATTAATAGAAATAATTATTGTGTGCATTGGGCTCTTATGACATAGTAGGCATTTTCTGTGCACTTGGATAAATTTTGAAATTATAGCATAATTCAATGCATCTTAAAATATGACCAGCAAATTTTTGTTTCTTTACCATTTTCTTTTGCCAATTATACCGATTTGTCACAATTCCTATCATTGTCTTTTAATACTGAAGACATGATGACAGCTAACAGTTACTGGACACTAGAAATCTTACAAGTATTATACATTTATCAATTCATTTATTTCTCACAATAACACTATGAGGTAGAGACTATTATTATTTTCAATTTCTGTGAGGAAACTGATGAATCTGTCCAGGGTCACATAAGTGGACCCAGGATTCAAAGTTAGACAAGTCCCTGACCACTACATTGTCTTTCTTTCTTTCTTCCTTTCTTTCTTTCTTTCCTCTTTCTTTCTTCTTTTTCTTTTCTTTCTTTCTTTCTCTTTCTTTCTTTCTTTCTTTCTCTCTCTCTCTTTCTTTCTTTCTTTCTTTCTTCTTTTTTAAAGATTTTGTCAGAGAGAGAGAGAGAAAGCGAGTGCACAAGCAGGGGAAATGGCAGACAGAGGGAGAAGCAAATTCCCCACCGAGCAGGGGTCATGACCTGAGCTGAAGGCAGACATGTAACCAACCGAGGCACCGAGGCATCCCTAAATTGCCTTTCAAATGATGATGATTTCTAACTTACACGCAAGAAAAATTTTCTGCTTTTAGAGAGTTTGATAAAACTCCATTTAATAATACTAGTTTGTAATTTTTTAAAAAGTAAAATTGTTACCAGAGTGATTTCTTTAATGGTAGTTTGATAAAATATTGCTACAATATTGTGCTATCAATAAGTGCAGTTATGATTTTGTCAAAAGAGCCTATTGATTAATAATAGATACTATTCAAATAGCATATCCTAGGCATTACGTTTTAAGTAAACTGCAGCTAGATAGAGCATGAGCCATAAATCAAAACTATAAGGAATTATATAGCAATATTTCCTGTTATTTATACCTAACACTCTGAAAGTATTTCTTTATTATTTGTTTGTAGATTTAAGAGAAATCATTTATTTATTTATTTTAAAGATTTATTTATTTGTTAGAGAGCGAGAGAGAGAGAGGCGAGGAGAGAGAGAGGGAGATACAGAATTCCAAGCAGACACCCCGCTGAGCACAGAGCCTGATACAGGGCTTGATCTTAAGATGCTGAGATCATGAACTGAGCTGAAATCAAGAGTTGGACGCTTAACCAACTGAGCCACCCAGGTGTCCCATTTAAGAAAAATCATTTGAGATAATGCTTCTATTCATTTAGTCATAGTATTTTGATATTAAAAATTATTTATTATTAATATTATTATGATGTTATTGTTGTATTAATTATAAAAGTCCTTTTTCCCTCTTACTGGAAAACCTGAAAAAATATAATTTTCAATAATGAAATAGCACTTAAATCCCAGGTATAGAGTTTATATTGATAAGAACAAGTCTGCCCTTTTGATAAATGTTACTGGGCAAGGTTGATTATGCTGATGTATTAAACAACACTGAAGAAGTCCATGGTGGAATTATGATGGCAAAAAATTATTTGAAATGTTTCTATCTTATCAATTTCATTAACCATTACCTCCTGCTGAGTTATAAAATACTTTATATGAGGCAGGGTGTTTGTTGACAGTACTTTGCCATTGTGCTTTATTCTGCTAGTTCTGAAAAGTCTGTGCTTACTGGATAGGTGAGAGCAGTGTGGCAAGAACTAAGCAGGGCTTTATAGGAAAAATAAAGTGATAAATTTTTTCCTTAACTTGAGATGGCAATTGGAAAAAAAAAAAACAGAAAGATGATTTCTATGCTACTCACATACCTTTTAGTACTAAATTAATGATTAAAATTTATGATCTGCATAGTTTTAATTACAATACTATTAAGCCTTCTGATATCACAAACAAAATTAACTCTAAATGCTAATATAAAAGAGTAGAGCTCTCTCACACATACAATTCCAAGAACGTGTGATTTTTCCATCATATTAGGCCACTATCAATTTACCTAATCATTTTGTATATATATTTTGCATGCACATTTGGAAAACATTTTGAAAAAATAAAATTGTGTAACCTGAAAAAATCTACAGAGTCTGAATCTCATTAACATTTAATATAACAAATAAATAAAATATTTATTGATGTTTATATTTTACAAATATTAAAAAAAATATTCAGATAAAAGCCAGCCTCCCACCCCCATCCATGAGGTTCCCATTTCAGAGCCCTGGGTAACCTAGAAAAGTAGTTTTTCCTGTTTCTTTTAATTTTTTAAATGTGGCTATAGATACTTAAAAATTACATATGTGACTCATTTATTTCTTTGAAGAGTTCTGATTTAGAACACAATCTCTGAGATTCTAAGGACAGTTTTATAGATTGAAATTAAAAAAATATGTATGTTGAATTCCTAACCCCCAGTACCTCAGAATGTGATCTTATTTGGAAATTGGGTCATTGTACATGTGATTAGTTAAGATACCAAAGCCCACACAGGATATTAATTTAAAGATGTCTATTGGACAAAATACATTAGAATATCAGCATCTAGTTGGTTTATTTGGATTTGAGGAGATGCATACTTCACAGTTGGAAATATTGCTAAACTCATAACTACTTGAAAGCTGTCTTGAAGTCTTTATGCAAACAAGAGCTTTTGGCAAAAGCCTGTGAGCACCACCCAGCAATAACTTGATGGGATTTTGGATCAGAGACTTTCTATTTGAGGGCAATTACTAGCTTGCTATCAGACTTTAAGTAAAACAGCCTCTATGAGTGAATGACATAAAATAATCTTGAAACCTGAAATATCCATACTTTCCTGGGTGATGTCAGAGAAACAACCTAAGGGGAAAGATAGTGTCCAGAAGTGTTCCCTAATAAGATGAAAATGGTTTGTGTTGGAACATGTGACACATGTGAGAAGACAAAGAGGTACTCAATATGTACACAGGCAGGTAGACTGTCTTTCCCTAGGAATAACTTTGAAACCACCTGAACTGTGCTGCCTGATCCTATTGCCATTGGGGTGATACCCTATAAATAGCTTTTGATTGACCAACTGAGAGCTGCTTGGTCTACAGATAGCAGTTCCTAAGTGAATAGATAGCATGCTGTTTGGAAGGCTAGCACTCTGACTGAGGAAGATAAAAACACATCAACATGGTGGGTAAAATTCCAGGCTGTCTTCCCAGTGCCTGAGTTTTTACTGACTCATGGGCAGTAGTCAATGGCCTGGTCATATAGTCATGCAGAAAGACAGTGGAAAACTGGCCTAAAAGTATTACCATATGAGGCATTGTCTTACAGAAATCACTATGAGAATTTGAGGGTTGCATTAAAGTAGGATTGGTTGATGTCTACTCCAAGATCAAAAGATGATTAGAACCAGTGAGTAGATTCTTTGATGTACTTGCTTGAGGTTGCCACCTACACCCATGGTATAAGTGGCTCTTGAGGAACTGCAGTAAGAAACAGATGTGTTGAATCTAGACATATTCCTCTTGCATCTTGTTTGTTTGTTGTGTCAGCTGATTGTTCCTAATGGTGGCTTATTTCATGATGTAATTTTCAATGGTTGTGTTTTGTTTGATTTTGTTTTTGTTTTTCTGTTGTAGTCTCATATTGGGTTGTATGAATGCCACTAGGAAAGAACTTTTCTTTTGCCTTTCTTAGAAGCTCTGGGAATTCAACCAGTTTGAAATTACTTTTTATGTTAATCACTCACACTGGAGATTCTTTCACTAGACAGGTAATATAAATTTCGACTCTTCACATATATATATGATACAGATCTTGTGTCATGCAATATCATGAACATTCTTAGTCTGCCTTGTGGGTTAAATTGTACCACCCTCCTCCCAAAGGAGATATGTTGAAGTTCTCAGCCCTGGTACCTGTAAATATAAATTTATTTGGAAATAGAATATTTGAAGATGTAACAAAATTGAAATGAGGTCGTACTGGATTTCAGAGTAATTTCTTAAATTCAATGACTGGTGTCCTTATAAGGACATTTAAAGATGCATAAACATGCAGAAGGAAGGCCATAAAATAAAGGATACAGAGATAAAAGTCATACAGCTACAAAGCAAGAAATGCCAAGACATTTCACTAGTTTTTCAAACTCATCTTTCCCTCTTCTTCTTCTTTTTGTTTTTTAGGTTACATTTCTATGGTTTGGAGCACAGGGGTTCATATTGGCTCAGTCCATGGTATTGTAAAAAGTTCAAAGCTCTCCTCTCTAACCTCTCCCCTGCAAATAATCTATGCTCCTTGTATAGTAAAACATTGTTTGCCAACATAGCATGATGCTGTTTTTCCCTTACCTTTACACATGCTGTCCTCCTTATCGGGATCGCTTTTTCCATTCTTATTCCAGCTCCTCTACCTTTCAGCTAAGCTTTCTCTGAATACCCTCAGGGTGAAACAAGCATTTTATCAGCCTGTATTTTGCATATATCAGAAAAAGTCATTAAAATATGAGTTTATCAAGGGCACAGAGTATGATATTTTCATTTTTATATCCCAGGGCTTGGCACAAAATGTACACTCAGTTTTTTTTAATGAGGAAATGGGGAACAGTGTTTTTGATGTGTTATCTGTACTATTAATATTAGAAATTATGAAAGAAAAGTCCATGACCTTCAATAGATCTTGTTCTTTATAAAATAACAGAATTAGATAAATGTTTGCTCATAAAAATAGTTTGCAGTGTTTTCATTATAAAGAATTATTTTGGGGCACCTGGGTGGCTCAATCGGTTAAGTCACTGCCTTCGGCTCAGGTCATGATCCTAGGGTCCTGGGATCGAGCCCCACATCCGGCTGCCTGCTCAGCGGGAAGCCTGCTTCTCCCTCTCCCACTCCCCTGCTTGTGTTCCCTCTCTCACTGTGTCTCTCTCTGTTGAAAAATAAATAAAAAATCTTAAAAAATAAAAAAAAGAATTACTTTACTAACTAACTTCTAAACAGTACGTTTAAGAGATCCCAGCGTTATTTCCTTCTTTGAACTCAATGCCATACTTGGACAGCATCAACCAATACTTAACACGTTCTTAACAACCCAGCAAAGAGAATCAAATGGCCTCCATGGAAGATTTTCTGTACTATTTTTCTTCAAATCCTCAGTGTCCTGAAGAGTAAATGACACACAAAAAGAGCACACAATGTACTGTACAAATAAATGAGGAGGTGGATGAATAAAAGTATATGTAAACTTTTATAGTTAAAGGCCAACAATGACATGTACTTGGCACATCTCTCGTTAAAGTATTTTTGAAATTTCAGAAATTCATTGCTTTCAGGGTTGTGTGCCATTTTTCATTTTATATGGCATTACAAAGCCATTTTCCATTAGTGTCTAGTACTCAATAGACTTCTGAATTAATAATTATCTTTTAGAAGCTCATGGTTGCATTCTTTCACAGCCGTCTATAGCTTTGCCATTCTCTCAAATTTGGCTGCATTCAGAAGAAATCAAGTTAAACTCATTCAGGAAACAAAGAAAGCTCTTTCCAAACCATGTGATAAGATTAAATGAAAGCTGCCTTTGGCAGAGCAGAGACCTTTTTTTATGAATTAAATTATACAGTCCATTAGAATAGGAAATATATATCATGCCAACTTGATTTAACACACGGATCATGTATTTGGCCTTAGGACTAAATTATATCTTCAATAGTTGCCTTTGGGTTGCTTTCACTAAGAGAATATTAATGTCTAAACCTCAAAATGATATCACCTGTTCATTCATTTATTCATGAAATGAACATTTATTGAGCATGTACTATTAGAAATAATGCCATAGAGAAGTTTACACTCTACTAGAGAATGACTTTTATAATTAAAAGTTGTGATAATTTCTATGTAATGAGTTTACAATACGTATAAAACATATGAGTGTGCACAAGATGGGGAAAATAGTTTTTCTTGATAAATGGCCATGAATAAACTAGTTGGTTTTCTAAGATAACCCTTCAATGCCAAGTCTTCAGTTGTACTGAGTAAAAGAATAAGCAAAGAATATCATGTTCTTAATGATCTTTCTTACTAAACTTATATACAATGTTAATATCCTTTTCTACGTAACAATCCAAGCAGATGCTACCAATTAATCAGAGTTGGCTGGCCCTCAAGACAAAATCCTTTTGTTATCTCTACCGATATAGACCAAATTCTGATGAAACTTGTCAGAGGC
The DNA here is from genome assembly GCF_037043125.1 of Eumetopias jubatus. Classification (NCBI taxonomy): domain Eukaryota; kingdom Metazoa; phylum Chordata; class Mammalia; order Carnivora; family Otariidae; genus Eumetopias; species Eumetopias jubatus. The sequence continues at coordinate 33,234,715 of NW_028274807.1, forward strand.
TTACTAAAGAGTAACCAAGAATATTCAACTCGGCAACCTTGGAAAGAATATCCAGTGAGAAAGCTAGATTTACTTGCCAGTATGACTTACATTAAGCATATCAACATGCCCTGAAGAAAAACTACTTGTGTGTGTGTATATATATATTTGTATGTGTGTGTGTATCTCTGTGGTCTGTGTGTATGTGTGTGTTTATGCTATTTGAGAATTTCTCAAGTCTTTGTTTATGTTTTAAGAATATTTGATAAAGATATTTTAAGAGTAAGAAAATCAGTTTTTATTTTCTAACCACTTTGAATGATTAGGTTTAACGTGATTACAATAAGTATTTGCCAAGGGCCCATGGGACATAAATGTAAAACTAACATCAACTTCTAAAACAAGAGACATACTTTAAAAATATTTAATCTGACAACCTTTATAAAAGTATAGAGTATGCATTTTTATATAATTGAAAAAAAAAACATACTCCCAATGAAGCAAACATTAGCTTAAAAGGTGAAGATATATATACAATCTTTTATTTACAAGATGGAATAATGCTTTCTGACTCTGTTCATGGCTATGAAATTGTGGGTAATGGTCTACATAACTCTCTAAATCTGATTATGATACATAATGTCATAAGAAAACAGCAGCTCCTATTAATTTAAATAGTTTATTCAGGATTTGTTACTTGTTTTCTATGTTGGATTTACTTTATTAATCCATCGCAATTTTTTTTCTCATAGTGAGTTATATTTCCTTGGCATCACTGTTATATCATTTCTGATTAGCCATTAGTGGTTTAACTCACCATGTGGACTATGAAACTGTTATTCATAGGGTAAATATTAACATCATTTATTTTCTATGACATTTTTATGTGAGAAACAGTGCTGCTAACATAATTGCAAGATGGTCTGGAGCTGTTAATTCCACAAAATTCACTGTGATTTCATTGGAATTATGTGGATTATGTGGTTACCAATTAATTTATGCAATGTAATGAGTGCTTCATTTCATTCATCAGGAATTAAAAAAATTCCACATTACAGCTTTGTGTTTTTACAGAGACTCAGTCATCCTTTATTCTTCTATACATAATGGCAGTGAAATTGGTTTCTAGACACAATGCTTTCACATTTTTATTAAGAGTAAAGAACTAGAAAGAAATTGCTGTCATAAAAAGTTTCTAATGCAAAATATGATGGCATATTATTATTTTTACCTTTTGAGTTACCTGTGAATATTTTTTTAGATAAAATGTAACCATTTTATTACTATGCATGTGTATATATTTTATATGCATACATTCTCTACTATATTAACCCAGCACCCCTTAAACATATGAATATTTTACTTTTCGTGAATTTCTTTCTACATAGTACATAAGAATCACCAAAATAATAATATACACATATACATATATATATTTTTTATATTGTACAATAAAATTATGATTTGTTTGTAATTTTCTTTTTACATCACAGGAGATATATAAGAACAGTTCATTTGGTGTCCTTTTTCTTTACTAATACAATATATCTTTTTGTTTTTCCAAATTAAGCCATAAACTATTAGCTTAAACTAGTGATAAAATCAAATCTCTTTGGTTTTAATCACATGCATTTTTTTTAATTTGAAAAGTTTCACAAAGCACAAAAGGCTCAAATTGTTATAATCTTCTGGTTTTAGAATATTTTATTTTGCTTACAGGCTGTGTGTGCCTTGAAAATTACAGGTCATTGTTTATGAATGCAAAATATATTCAACGATTTATTACTGATATATAATATATATTTTAAAAAGATCACTCATATGCTTCCTGATGTGTGGATATTATATATCCCAAATGGCAACTATATAGTTTCTTTTTTTCTTGCCCCACTTACTCTTTTCCAGCATTTTTTATGCATATATACTGATTTATTTTATTATCAAGGGATATTTAATAGCCCAGGATAATCTGACTTAAGTTGGAAGTCAAAATCAAGGGGGTTTCATTTTAACCTTGTTCCTTTTACCTTAAAATTATTGACAAAAACTCCTTTATGAAACTTTAGTTAGGCTCCCCTGAGCCTGTTTTTGGATAAGGCTTCATCTTTGGGCTGGGTCTTCAGCTTGCCTGGGCCACCTGTATCAAGAATCCTGATAAGTTAGTTTAATGGCAATCCCTCCACCCTTGATATCTGATCACCCAGGTCTGCTTTCAGCAAGAATCCTGCTGAGTGAATTTAGCAAGAATCCCCTTACCCTTGATGTCTCCTCTTAGTATTTTCCAACCACTGAGCTTCTCACCCTGCTCCCTGGCTATAAATTCCCACTCATCCTTGTAGTCTGAGTTGAGCCTGATCTCCCTCTCTTACTGTAATAGTCCCAAATACAGTCTTCCTTATTTTTTTTAAAGATTTTATTTATTTTTAGAGAGAGAGAGAGAGAGAACCTGCACAAGCGGGGGGAGGGGCAGAGGGAGAGAAGGAGGGAGAGGAGCAGACTTCCCACTGAGCAGGGAGCCTGAGGGAGGGCTCCATCTCCGAACCCTGAGATCATGACCTGATCTGAAATCAAGAATCAGTTGCTTACCCAGACGCTTAACCAACTGAGCCACCCAGGTGTCCCAATCTTCTTTACCTTTTTAACAAACATCAGAAAAAATTTTTAACACTATTCAGCCTAATGTATATGGGTTGTGTTATCTATTTCTTAATTAGAAAAAATTAATAAAACTATCATCCTTTTAACCTTCAAATACTGACCTCCATGAAAAGTTCAACTATATGGAGTCTAAAAGCAACCTGAACTAGAAAGCAAATCAAAAGAAAAATGAAAAACTAGGAAAAAAAATAACTGCAATTCAAATATCTAACAAAGGTTTTGGTATCTGAATATACAAAAAGGGCTCTTGGAGCACCTGGGTGGTTCAGTTGGTTAAGGGTCTGCTTTTGGCTCAGGTCATAATCCCAGGTTCCTTGGATCGAGGCCCACATCGGCTCCCTGCTCAGTGGGGAGTCTGCTTTTCTCTCTGCCCCCTCCCCTGCTCATGTTCTCTCTCTCTCTCTCAAATAAATAAATAAAATCTTAAAAAATGAAACAAGGGCTCTTAAAACCAACCTAATGAAAAACAGAAAATCTGTCAGTAACATGAATATGAATTACAGAGGAAAAAATTGATACGCAAATGTTTTTTTAAACCCATGAAAAGGTGTTCAAACTTGGAGACTTCTAGTTGTCTGCCAATAGCCATTCTCTTATGCTTCTTAGTAAAAAATAGAATAAAATAAAATAAATAATAAACTAAAATAAATAAGATAAAACATTTATTATTAAACTTGAGGTAAATATAGAATTCCTTAATACAGTTCTGGTAAAAAATTTTTAAAACGGTATGGAACATCTATTTAGAGTAGACAACCTGCCTTTACAAAGGATGAGGAAGATTTCTGGTTATTGTGGAAGGATATGTAGGAAAGACTGAGTAAAAAAGCAAGTCTGTGAAGTTCTTCCATCCTCACAATGCTTTAGGCAATTCACTTGCCCTCCTCCTGTGCGTCTTCTGATAGCATTTTCTAGCTGGGAAATAACCTCGGGGCTGTTAGGATACCCTCAATTTTTTTTTTAAGACTTTATTTATTCATTTGAGACACACAGATACAGAGAGAGAGAGAGAGAGAGAGAATGAGCAGGGGGAGAGGCAGAGGGAGAGGGAGAAGCAGGCTTCCTGCTGAGCCAGGAGCCCGATGCGGGGCTCGATCCCAGGACCCTGAAATCACGACCCGAGCGGAAGGCAGATGCTTAACCATCTGAACCACCCAGGTGCCCCGCAGATACCCTCAATTTTTATCAGCGATTTTTTTTTTAGCAGGATTAACAAGATAAATCCTGAAAATAAGCCACTTACCACTAGACTGACTTATATTGCAGATGGTGCTTGATAGTCGTTCCAGAACCCAAATGCCTCCCACTGGTAGAGAGGAGATTAATAGGAAGCTAAATCTGATGGTTCTGGGGCCTCTCAGATACTGATGCTGACTTGGCAGTCAGATTGGGTAAGATCTATAAATCATGTCTGTTTGACAGTTCCGGCTTTAGTGATAATTCAACATTCAAGATATGTTGATATCCATAAAGCAAATTGGAGAATAGATTGCCTATATAAAATATATGATAGGAAGAGTAGGTTTCTGGGTGGATACACAAGGAATTGTTAAGAGTGAGGAATGCATCTAGATACTATGCTTTATCCACTAAATTATTTTCCCACATGCAATATTAATTTTGATTTGCACTGAAATTAATGCAAGGCAGTAAACATAGATTTTTTTTCTAACTCCAGGTAAATAAGAACTATATATACCACCATTATTTACATCAAGATCCTTGACAGCTTTGCCATTGAGTTAGTTAAATATTACAAGGTTGGTAAGAAAATTCGAATTCAATTTCCGAGTCCAAATTTCCTTGATAAACTATAAACCTCACTCTGTCAAGACTGAGAATTACATTTAGAATAAACTGTATTAAAGTAGAAATTCATAGGGAAGTTTCCTTAAAAGAAATCAGAATTTAATCATGATTATCATAATGACAAAGTAAAATTAAGTAAAACATGGCATACAGACCTTTTGAACAAATCTAGTTACTGTTTATATTTTCAGTGTATTTAAGGAAGCAAACATAAATATTCTGTTGATTTCTTCATTGTACAAGAAGTTGTCTAATGTTAGGTATCTCAGTCCTTTATAATAATCTCAAAGGATCTTTTCCCACAACTTGAAGTTTTCCATTCTTTATAGTTTTGTGATACTGAAATTTATGGCCTCAGGTCTCAATTTAACTTTTCACAAAATCGTAGTTAAAGAATTGAGAACTTAACATTTTCACAGTGTTATCTTATATGAAGTTATATTATTTAGAAGGGGTTGTAGGAAAGGGACTTTTCAGATTATAACCTTCTGTATCATTTTCATTATTTCCAAATGATTTATTTTCTACTATGTCTGTAAACGAAGTTAGAAATATATCTTTGGCATTAAATTATCATAGAAATGAATTAAAACAAGCCATGTTCAAATGAAGAACATATCTTCCTTTCTTTTGTTTTTCTTTTTTATTTCTCCCTTTCAAGTATATAGATAAGCACTATCGCGGGGAAAGATTGTAAGGTAAGAGATTTCTGAAAATCACTTTGAGGTGAATGAGTTAGTTTACATGATAAATAAATCTTATTCTGTGTACAGCTACTGAAATTAAGTATCAAATAGTAGAATTTGTAATTCAGTACATACCTGGAATAAAAGTAATACATTAGATACAATCTTCACATTCTAATCCTTGCTCATTCTGTATCTTTTCATTTTGATCTTGGACAGAAAAAAAAATCTTTCAACCTTGTGTAAGAACAATGTTGTTGACAAGCTAAGAAAAGAAGTTTGGGGGCACCTGAGGGGCTCAGTCTGTTAAGCGTGTGCTTTCGGCTCAGGTTATGATCCCAGAGTCCTGGAATCGAGCCCCACATCCGGCTCTTTGCTCTGCGGGGAGCCTGCTTCTCCCTCTGCCTGCCGCGCCCTCTGCTTGTGCACGGGTGCACGCTCTCTCTCTCGCTCTCTCTCTCTCTCTCGCAAATAAATAAATAAAATCTTTTTTAAAAAAATTTTGGAAGCAATAACAGATAACAATACAATTCTTTTTACAGTAAATTTGTAAATCTGTTGATGAAGATTAATGATAGTAGCAGAATAAGAAACTTTTTAGAGAAGAATTAAAGTTCCAGCAATTGTGATAATCATTCTTTCAAAATCCTCTACTTTATAATAGATAATTCTTTTTTTGAAAATAAAAAATTAGTTTTATCATGAGAGAAAAAAATTATTTTGACACTTTTTCTTTTGTACAAACAATGACGCTTCATCTCTAACTGAAGACAATTTCATTCTAGTCCGTGGTAAAATGCAATGATTTGATGAAAATATATCCTTTATTTTCTTCTCAGATTTGAATTGAGTTATTAAGTATATATGATTTAAAATATTAATGATGAGAAGTATAACTTTCCATCCTAAATAAAAGTCATCTTATGACATCTGCTTTATCAGACAGCACTTGCTGAGTATGTGCCCATTCATAATTAAAAGCCAGAATTCATCATCTATTCACTACATGTAATGCCTTATAAGTACTTTTGTATATTCTGAAATTTTATTCCCATAACAGCCATGTGACATTGGTAACATATTTCTCTCATTTTGCAGGTAAATAATTGGAACCCACACAGTTTAAGAGGCTTTTCCAGGAATGGCAGCCTAGTCAGATTTGAGCACAGGTAGTCCTTGCCTTTTTTTTTAAGTATGCTCTGTTGTTTTTACATAAGTATTCACCATTAAGAAATGCATATTGAGAAAGCATCATTTTTAGCTTCAATGTACTTAGAATCCAATGGAGAAGATTGGAAATATGCCTAATAAAGTAAATAGGAGGCTAGAGTACTGAAATCATATGAGAAAATATATATTAAGGTATAATTAATGTTCAAATTATTTTAATTATTCCAACATATTTTTTATATAAAACTTTTAGAAGAGCCTAATATTGCTCTTTGATTGAATCAGACTAGGAGAATGAACACATAATGTTATTGATTTTAATATTTTTTTATTGTATGTGATTAAATCCTTAATAAATGTCAGATACTGACATTTTGGGGCACCCAGATTAAGTTTTGCATCTGCTGATAACTTAAAACTGTGTGAATAAAATTCTAAAAGAAGTTATCTGGATTTTATTATTAAACAAGCATGATAATATTTAATGTTAAATATCAGTAACTACATCCTGTGCACAAATATATTAGTTAATACTATTTATCTTATTAATTTATTTTTTATTTTAATTTTTAAAGAAATTGCTTATTTTTTTTAATTTGTTTATTTTTTGAGAGAGAGATTGCATGAGTGTGAGGGGGAGGGGTAGAGGGTGAGGGGGCGAGAATCCTAAGCAGGCTCCATGCTCAGTGCAGAGCCCAACATAGGGCTGATCTCACAACCCTGAGATAATAACCTAAGCCGAAATCAAGAGTTGGCTGCTTAACTGACTGAGCCACCTAGGTACCCCACTATTTATCTTATTTAGATTTATTTTAACTATACTTATAATAATTGTTTTAAAGAAAATTAATACTATTTGATTAATTGATTTTGATGAATTAGATTAATTTTTGCTTTGGTATTTTATGAGGTTGATTCTCAGCTATAGTGTTCTTTATTACAGTTAATCTAAATAGTTTTGTTTATAATAATGGTTATATTATTTTTGAATTTTTACATCATACATTGTCACGCTTATAGATGTTATAGGTGTTTCATTTCAATGCAAATTTCTTCAATGCAAATTAACAGTTCATCTAGACAGTTAAATTATTAGTAAATCTATCTTAATATATTTTATGTTTTAACTCAATAAATAATCCACTTTAATAAAAAGTAAATTATAGTTTGATTAATGACCTTGAAGTTTTCAAATAAAAAATCACAGTGGAACTAATAAATATGTTTCCCATCTTTATGGAGAAAATATGCTTTATTTATGACTTAACTGTCTGGAATATAGTAACTTAAAACTCCAGGTAAAAATGCATCTCTTTTGGAGACAAAGCTATAAATCCTAAAAGCAAAAAACTGTAATATTTTAATTAGCTGTTATTGTGTTCAATATGGTAAAAAAATCAGAAAGAATTTTAACATAAGCTCTTTATCATTCCCCCAGCACTCTGTTATAGCCAACTACTTGAAAATTTGTAAAATCTATTCTGCAAGGGATGGCACTCTATACTTAGACATTGTTTTATGTTAATTCAATATGCTATAACAAACTGGTATAAAAAATAATTTCCATTATTTTTTTCTGAAAAAAGAGGTCTTTGAAGTTATGATTTTTAAAAAATTATTCAGTGTCTTCTGAAGATTTCAGATCTGTAATTGGGTAAGCCAACTCTTAATATTGTAATTATTTTATTATTTTTATTAAGGATTTTATTAGTTTTGAGTTTTTGATTTTATCTTTAATTTTCTTCCTCTTGTGGTTCACCTGTATTTTTCAGTCATCCTATCTCTTATTGGTTTCCTCTCTTAATCTCTTTCAGTTTCATGTGTTATTACTTCATGTGTCTTCACATACGATTGCCGACATTTTTGCCAGTGTCTGTTCTCACCTGCATTCCTGACTCTCTCAGTGGTATATACTTACTTGTTTTCTGCTAGACAGTAATGCTAATGAACCTAGCAGACATCATGAAAAGTAACTTTAGAATAAATTCCTTCAAGGTGAATTTCCCATGCATATTTATACATATGAAATTATTCAAAACTTGAACTTACATAAAGGACTCTGAAAAAGTTCCCAATTTCTATAGTAAGACTGACTTGATACCATTTTACTCTGATGAAAGACAATCCTTAGTAAATTCAAGGCATCTAACCAAGTATAAAATTTCCTTGGAGGCTCTCCACAGGTCTGCTTTAATGGGCTGGTAGTACAGTTAGTTCACGTTGTTCCTACAAAAAGATTTCAGCTTTTCGTTTGTTGAACTGAAATGTCACAAGGCTATTTAAAGATTAAATGAAATAATTTATGTAAAATATAAAATAGACTGTCATCGTTTATGCTCAATAAATTTCCTCCTTCCAAATCAATTACCTTAACTAATTCTTGAGGAAAGTAGCCAGTCACTTAGTCTTACCAAGTCCTAGATATTTACTATATAGGAAACTGTCCAGGACAAAATTCTTTCTCAAAGGATTCTCCACTTTGAATGTAATAAGGAACGAATTTATTTTCGTTCCATTTTAAGTGTTTCCATTCTTTTTCCTGAGATTCAAATATTTTATATGCATTGAGTACAATTAGTATAGTATGTAAAATTGCAGAGATATCAATTCCACTAATTGTGGCAGATATGGAGGCATGCCCCTCTGATCTTCCCATCAAGAGAAAACCTGCTGGGAGAGGTTGAGTTATCTCACACCTTCCACCTGCTGCAACTTCTGGCTTCACGGAGGTGTACATGCCACACTTCTGAGTGCTCCCAGTGAACTAGTGAGCAGAGCGGGGCCAAGAGACCTGACCGTTTCCACTCAACGTGGGCATCTCAAGCAGGTAATTATGACTACTGCCTGGCAGAGAACTTCTCAGAGCAGTACTGGAGTATCAAGCTTCCTCCTACCCACCCTCCTCCCTTGACTCACTCCTTTCTCAAGTGTCGGCTATGCAAAGGGATCAGAAAGCTCTCCCTGCCTATCCCTGCTCCTTACCCTGTTAAGCATTCTCAGGCATTTCCCTCAATATATTGTTTGCTCTTCTAGTTCTGTCTTGGCATCTACTTCCCAGAAGACTCAAGCTGACACACTATTGATTTGAGATGGTTTTTTGATCCCAGTTAAAGAATGTCCCCTCCCTTAATTATGCCCAGCCTGGGTCACTAGAAATAAAATTATGAACAGAAAGAATATTGCATAGAGTATTGTAATATTCCCATGCAAAATTCCCATGCCATTAGATAAGAATGAAAGAAATCACCATATTTACCACAGAATGAGACCTCCATTGCTGTGTTTTTCCAAATGAAATACCTACATTCTGATATAATGATGATAAACTTGAAAAATTTGGTTATCAGAATCATCAAAGAGAGCTCCAGTAATTTCAGAAGTAAATTTTAAAATATCATGGATTTTTAAATCTATTCCTCTTGTTCGGAACTCTCTTTTTTTGATAGTTTAGTATATATCACAATTTAACATAAAAGGTTGCTTTTTTTTTTTTAAGAGCTTTAAGGGACTTTTAAAATTATCCTGTGTAATCCCCTTCTTTTACATAAGAGTCAGTTCAGATTCTGAGAAACTAAGGTCACCATTACTACCAGAACCAGAATTAAAATCCCTATCTCTTGGTAACATCTTTTCATCAAAATAGTTTAGTGCTTTTAATATTGCTTTTGATAAGAACACCAATTTAAGGAGTTATACATGAAGTTTTCTTTCTACTGCAATCATTTCTCCATCAGACCTCCAAATGTTAGACTGTCTCAAGGCACAAAAGGCTGAAAAGTTACATAAAGTAAATCCACATGTATTAGAATTTCAGATAAAGGAAACTGGGGTTTAAGAAAAATTTGCTAGTTATTGCAAGATTCAGGGTCTCAATCTTAAATGCAATGGAAGATTATTAATGGATGCAAAATGCCCTGCTTCAGTTTAAAGAGAAATCCTTCACATGTTCTAAGAATATGCCAGTGCCAATTATCATTGGATTTAAGTGCCAGAATGCAATTTCCTTCCATTCCTATTTAAAATTACAGTGTTATTACGATAATATAGTTGTTATATATTTTTAAAATACTATCTTCTTGAAGACATAGTGCATTTCTTTTAAAAATTACTGATACAATCATGAAATTAACAAGTTTTTATTTGATTAATATCCACTCATACCACAACACCTTGTTTTCTTAGAGTTTATGCTAATACACGCTAATCTTTTAATCCTATAGAGAGCTACAAGTGTGAATTGGGTGGGGAAACAAAATCCTGTGTGCTCAATATATGTTAATGCCAGAGGGATGGAAAATGAGCATACTGTTCTGTATGTAAATTTTATAAGAGCATGCAGAAAACCTTGTTGCTAAAATCTGCTTCAAATGAGAAGGATTTTCATTAATGATGAGAAAACATGGATCACAGTCTCTGGAGATGTACAGAAGAATCTACAATGGTAATCTCAAAGAGCAAAGCCTATTAGGCAGATGGTATCATGGAAAAAAAAGTGAGTGATCATGCTGAGAGGAAGGAAAAGTCCATATCCTCTTTAGAATGGTAAATATAATGGAAAGTGCCCTCGTAGAAGAAAGAAGATAGGAAAATACATATTCATAGCTAGATAATTCATGAAGGGTATTTGAATCACAGCAAAATGCTTAAGAAAAAGAGAATAAAGGTTAAAAGCTTAAGAAGTAAGCATATCAGACAAGTCTTATGCATTTGAGCACTTACTTTACTGGATCTCCTTAAAAATATTAACTGGAAATATAATCAGCATTTTAATTTTTATTGTTAGAACTGATTCTAATCTAAGAATTGTCAGATCACAACTTTTAAAGCACAGTTACCGTGGACATAAACTACATTTTATTAAAACTTTTATCTAATCAGGTATCCTTACCTTTACTTCCACCCATATTTTCCAAATAAATGGTGTGAATATAACACCAAGACTTCCTAAGCTTCTAATTTACTCAGAGACTTATTGATGCAATGGATTACTAGTTTTCCAAAATTAAAATTACTTCATTTATTTTTCAGTTTTAAAACAATCTGCTTGTTTTAAAATTATGAAATATGGAAACATACAAACAATAAAGTAAAAATAATTTCAAGACCACTATCCAGTTATAAACACTGTTAGCCCCTTTGAGAAAACCATTCAGACATCACTCTGTTACACACATATATAAGTAGAAGATTTTACAAAAATGAAACAAGATGTGCTGTTTTATATCTCTTTAGTGGCTAAAAAATTTTCATGACATCTTTCTCAATGATAAATACTTTTTTCTCTTTTACAAAGTGTTACCATTCAGTGAGCACTTACCATATGCCAGACATATAGCAATGTAAACAGCATATAACAGACGTTAAATGTTGGTTGTTATTACTATTATATAATTTAATATATAAAATGATACTGTATATTAGTAATCTTTATAGATAAAAAATCTTTATAAAGATATAGATAAAATAAAGATATGTTAGATATCCTTATAGATATAGACACCTATCTTAGTTTATAAATGTTTTTCAAGGTCTCACAGTTACAGTTTTTCCTTATCTAATGCCATCAGATTTTTTAATAACTAATAAATGGAGAGTTTTTATCCAAATTTATCCCAATTTAGTCAATGCTCTACTTGTGAAATTTTAGTTTATATAGAATCATTTAATTATTACACAAAGTTTGATTCAATTTTTGCATTTACATTTTTTATCTATTCAGAGTAAAACCATAGAATAAAAATTCTTAGTTCAAAGGACGTGCAGTATTTAGATTTTGAGATATACTGACAAATCACTACCCAAATACTGTTTATCAAATCACAATCATACTATTGTCACCAATGCAAGATATAGCAAATATTTTTTAACTTTTTCCAACCTAGTAAGTGTTGGGGAGGAAGACATTCCTCTGTCCTATGGTCCTTCTAGCTGGATTTAGAATCAAATTGACATGAAGCAAATTAACAGGAGAAAAATCTAATTTAATAGGCATACATACAAGAAATCTACATAGACATGAAATTTCAAAGACAATGACGCAACATAAGGCTAATATGACCTAAGGAGGGGGGCCAGGGTCTGAGGATACAAAGGGGAGAAAGACCATTAGCAAAAGAAGCTGAAAAGAGATGTTTGGGAAAACAAAGGTTCCCCTGTCATGCACATGTTTCTTAGGTAAAGAGGAGTCTCTGTTAATAGCTCTCTTCCTGGCACAGGCTCTTCTTTCCAATATAAATTTAGACAGTTCAGGGAGAGGCAGAGAGCTTTTCTTGCATCTGCTGGGTTTTGATTATTTTTTTAAATTTTTATTGTTATGTTAATCACTATATATTACATCATTAGTTTTTGATTATTCTTAACTAAAAATAATCTTTATGCCAAAGTGGCCCATCTTGGGGCAGCCTGCCCTTGGCCTCTACATAAGTAAACAAAGGAGATCTCATCTTCTACATATTTTCATGTGTATGATCATTGGCTATTTTTGTGATTCCATTATTAATTTTTAATTCACTATTTTCAACATTTTTCTGTTAGGCTATTAGCCTTTTTATTGATTGTAAGGATATATACTGGAGGTATTCTAGTGTAACATATGGGTAAATAGTTTTTCTTGCTGTTTCACCTTACTTGCAACATTTTTATAAGAACATTAGTATGCTGATATTTGTATTTTTATTGTGTTCAAATGCTATCGAATGCATAAAAATTTAACAAGTGTTTTAACATAAAACATGATCCATGGTTTCTTTAGAAGGAATTTTTTAAAAAATTTTATTTATTTATTTGACAGAGAGAGAGGGAGAGCACAAGTAGGCCGAGGGGCAAGCAGAGGGAGAGGGAGAGGCAGACAATCCGCCGAGCAGGGAGCCCAATGTGGGGCTTGATCCTGGGATGCTAGGATCATGAACTAAGCCAAAGGCAGATGCTTAACCGACTGAGCCACCCAGGCACCCCACAAGGGATTTCTTAATTTGGAAGCATATATGGATTATCTACTAATCTTTTTTGTGCTTAATTTTTAATTTAATTTTGCTGTCAATGAATTCTCCATATGATTTTAATATTTTGAAATTTGTTGTGACCTGCTTCAAGAATCAACAAATTATTATTTTTGATAACTTCTCTCTGTTCCCTTTTTCTAAAAAAAAAAAAAAATTCTGCTATTTCTTAGCACCAATACTGTAACATTTATTTCTAGGAGACAGGATGGAAAAAGCAAAGCAAAACAAAACAAAACAAAAAAAACCTGTTGAATAACCAAAGGAAAAACCAAAGTGGCATGGCCATAAGCAAGAGAGTGTGCTGTCTTCTTAGCCAAGTAAGGAAAATTTTCCAGGAACAAGGGTGGGTTTATCTATGTCACATGCTGCTGATAGGAGAATGGAATGATTACCACTGGATTTGTCTTCATAAAAACATTGGGAATCTTGGCAAGAGAAGTTTGAAGAAGGTTATAATAAAGCATCATCTGAGTGGCTCTAATACAGAATGGAAAAGAAATGTTGGAGAAGATATTTCTATTTTTAATGTCCTTATGGCTATAAGAAGGAAGAGTCGTGTTTCTATTATTTTGTTGAACTCCCAAGTCTGAATTCTGAAGGAATCTAGAAAATTCTTCCTTTAGAAATGTAGCTTCTATAAAATCGTAGTTCTAGATTGGACTGAATTAAGAGCATAAGACACAAATTTATTTAATTACCCTTTCATTTCCTAGTGATTACTACTATTACTACTACAGTAATCTAAATGAGCCTTACATTACAGGATGGAATAACTTCCCCTCAACCTTTAATGAAATACATCAGAGAGTAGGCCTTTTAAGTATTTTTTTCCTTTGCTACTTAGTTACTTATTATTTGGAGAACAACACATTTGTTTCTAAGAGAATTTTATTCTTAAATTACTTTCACAGAACAAGGTGCAAGCTGAGAAGTGACCCATTGAGGAAAAACAACAACAACAAAACAAACAAAACAAAGCAAAACCAAATGTGAACATTTACAAAGCCCTTAACCATATGACATGTAAGGGTAGTTTATGGATGTTGTGCTTTAAGCTGTGTAAATTCTTGTTTCTCTAGGGGTTATGTGTGGTATTTTAACTTGTGAAACATGACATTGTAAATAGATAGTTTTACAGTGTCTATAATTCCTGAGATAGAATAGGTGATTGTCTTTTAGGATGCATGGAGTGCCCACAGGTAACAACGAAGGATAGAAACACAGTAAAGATATTTCCCATAGAAGTGGGACTACAGGTGACAATTTGCACCAGGAAACTTCAGAGAACATATGCAAAGTGCAATCAATAAAAACACCATTCTTTTATAAATGCTTTGTATTTCTATCTTATTTGGATGAACTATATTTATTTGAAATTCAAAATATTTTATTTTAATTTAAGTAGTTATTTAATGGTTTGAAATAGTAGCTAGAGTCAGCCTTACATATAATCACAAAAACCAGTTGCATGGACCATACTATTTTGGCAGTATTATATCCTTCAGCGTACAAAAATCTTCCCAATTCTGTGACTATACGCTATTACCAATTTTTTTTTAAAGTCTATTCCTTGGATTTAAGTTTTGGGTTTCTTTTTCTGCTAACCTGAACCATTTTAAATTTTATTTCACATGGATAATACATTGTGCCATTAATCTCTTAATACCAAAACGTCATTCTTTTCACTTTGTCATCTATAAAATTGGTATGACAATTAAATCTGTCCTCATAGGATTATTATGAAGATTAAATGAGTTAATTTACTTCTAGAAAGATGCCTCATATAAAATGTGTTCAATATATATTAATTATTATCTTTTCATATATTCTATTTATTGAAACCTCAACATTTCAGGAGTATTTTAGTTAATCCAGACAATAATGTTGTTAGTAGGTAATATTATTATCCAAATTTTATGTAAATTATGCATGTACAGACTTAGAGAAAGAAACTAGGTTTTAAAAGCTCAGCTGCATCTCGACCTGTGAAATGGTGTAATTATTCTTCTGCTGCATCTTTTAGTCTTCAGTCTATGCATGATGCATTTCAAATTATCTATAATTTTCTGATCCAAAAGGAAAAATCTTATAGAAGTAAAACTCAGGAAATTAAAAAAAAAAAGACTGAAGAAACAGAAAATATTAGAAGGTTACTCACTAAGAAGGTTGAAAAAATTTCATTGCATTTATCAAATAACAAGCAATTTATAATAAAGTAAATTTTTAGTCACATAGTTAGACAAAGGCCGGACTTTAAGAATATCAAAAAAAATTATATATCCAGTGGGGAAAATAATGGGTATACAATACATTTTGCTAATTCCAACCTTTACAGAGCACTTATTCTGGGTTAGGAACAGGTTTTAGAAGTCTAACAACACAATCAGGAATAATTAGGCTATATTTGGAGTTAATAGATTTATGGAATATTTAGGTATATATACATGGGGAAAATATATGCTATTTAATTTTGGATTCATAAAGTTGTCCAGTTGTCTTTATCCATTCAGTTTATTTTCATACAAAAATATTAAGTTTGGATATAAATATTTGGCTATATTCTCTATTGGCTTAGAAAGCAGGTATACAAAAGTTTTTATTTCAATATCAATAATTTAAAATACCAAAACTGCTGAGAAATAATTTAAAACTTTTAAGTTTTACATTCTTCATATGTCTTCATAGATTGGGAATTCTAAGTTAAATTTGAATGAATACATTTTGATTCCTTTAAAAGATACTTTAGTCTTTCCTAAGTCTGATTCCAAGCCAAGTTTATTAAAATATGAATTTATTTTTACTATTTTTATTGATTTCAAGAGTTTGATTTGATAGGAGCTCCAGAAAAATTACTTATTGTGCAGCATATATTACTCTCAAGTGCAAAGTACATTTGCATGCATTAAGTGTTCAACTATATAATTAAATATGCTCACATAGTAATTACCTGTTCTAATTATGAGCCATAATTATTATAAGTGCATATAATTATGTACTTACATGAAACATCCATGTGATAATAAAAAAATCTTACATTATTGAAGACGAAAATGGGGTATTAAATAGTAAAGTGAATCAAATTTAGAGGAACGATTCATGATCTCACAGTATGCTCTATAATTCTCTATTCTATTAACTAGCAGTTGTTTATTTAGGTTAACTAAATTAATTTTTACTGTTGTTTTTAAGAGTTACAAATGAAATAAAGAAGAAAATAAGGTAAAAAGTATTGGATTAAGTAATTTAGCATTTAGATGACTACCTGAATCATTAGAATAATTCATTCTCTAGTAGAAAGGTAAGAAATTTTCTAATGTCAGTAGTGGCTAATAAGAGTTGTGATGTAATTGATTTAAAAAAGACTTAGATGAACCACTCTAAAATTAAAATAATTATCTTTGACAAATACTTCTATGTATCTAAATGATTTCTCCATATCTAAAGTGTGGTCAATTCATTTAGTTATCTAGAAGTCTTTTTACTAGAATATTGTTCTACTCACTGTTAGAGTTTAATAGACAATGTGTTGTGACTTTTTTAATACTCATGATAGGACATTGGTAAAAGCTGCTTTAAATTTTCATTAAGGTGAAATTATGAAGGCTATTGTACATAGTGCCAATCACATAATATATATTATGTGTTAATATAAATATATATTCATGTAAATACATATGTTGCATATTTGATTTTAATTAATTGACTCAAACAAATGGAACCATGTAGAAATAACCCTTGGCCATATTCATGTGCTCATGGCCACTGTTAGAGAAGACTAGAATTGTTTCTTAAGGAAAAAGTACAGGCTGAATGAAGATGCCCTTATATTAAGCTATCCTGAATGGCTTATCAATGTTTTTAAGAAGATATCAACCCCAGCCCCTGGAAGTTATACAGTATGACTCTGTCCTTAATTGACAACGTGAATGTTGATACACCAAGTGCTTGTCAGAAAAGTATAACCCTTTGATAAATTACTCTGCGATTCTCTGAATATTTATTGAGAATTGCCCAAAGGAGATGCAGTCCATTTTCTTCTGTAGGTAGCCCACATTTAATCAAGTCCTCAGAGCAGCATATTTAAACCAGATCAAGTCAACTTGTCATTGCATGCATACAATGATTTCTATTCTTGTTTTATGCCTATGACATTGACCTCACTTTGAGGTTGTAAAGATTCTATCCCAACCTGGAAATACCAAAGAAATGTCCATAGGAAAATTTCCTACATCATCTTGCAGACTGTCAATGCACAGTTCTAGGAGTATATTGGGGGTCAAGGGCCTGAAGAAAATGGAAGCAACAGTTGTTGATGTAAAAGAATTTTCTAGGTTTGGCAAAAGCTTATTATGAGTATAAAGTCTTGTGAACATTATAGAAGGGTCTGAGTAGAATGCAAATATAAACAAAACAGGATCATTGCTTAATAAGAATTTATAGTGTAAGCAAGGGGACACAGCACATATTAAATACATTTATATGAATTATCAATCTATATTTAATGATGGGGACTTCAATCATCCTACAGTTTCTCTTCATAGTTAGCAGGTTTCTGTCTGAAGTTCTTTTAGGAATGTGGGTATCAGTTTTACATTTTAAGCATAATTTCATCCTGAATTGTTTCTGCGTGGCTTGTTCTATCTCATATCGATGATGTTTTCATTGATTTATTATTGAGGTTCATAAGTGATTCACAGACAGCTGCCAAGAACATGTGTATGGTATCTCTTAGCAATTTAGTCTTAAATACAAATAGAAACTTACTCTCATTTAAGAAAATATTCTATGTACATTGAAATTTGAAATATTTTGCTTTATATTTTGTCTTTCAGTATTTCAAAGTGGAGGTCACACTCTTGAAATACTGTTAGCCATGTCCTTGTCAAACAAAATATGTTGCATAAGTTGTGGGACTTAGAAAGAGCCATCAGATGTGCAAAAGCAGCAATAGTTTGTTTTTGTTAGGACTTCTCAAATTAGTGAAGTTTATATTATTAGTGTTCTTCTGACATATTGTCAGTTCACAGCAACTATATAAGTTCCCCAAAAGTAGTTCATAATCTGTTTGGTTTGTGAAAATAGTAATCAATAGTAATCATGTTAGAATTTATAATCTTCAAAAATTCTTTTGCTAATTTTATAGCTTTTAAAATAAGAGCAGATAGCCAACTAGTCTAACTCATTTATTTCATCTTTAGGTGTTAGCCAATACAATAAAGTATACTGAGCTTAGAACAGTGAATACCACCAATGAATCTGCTTTTTCTCATTAAAGACTCTTGGCTTTATTTCATGCAAAATTTATAGTCATGTTTTTCAGAAATAATAAATATCCCATTTAAAATAATCAATAAATAGCATGTACTTAATACAATCCAGGCAGTTTTAAGCACTTTGCATATTAACTTATTGAAAATGACAACACTATAGGTTCTATTCTCATCATATGCATTTTACAGATGAAGAAACTGAGGAAAGGGAGATTAAGTAACTTATTCAAAGTCACACTTTAACAAGTGGAAGTGTTAAGATTATAATCTGGTACTAGGTATGAAACCTAGACTATCTGATTCCAGGGTGCCTGTGCTTAACCACCACACCACTTGGCCAATTGACAGTATTACTAGAAACTTACTTTGTGTATATAAGTATTTAAGTAAGTCAAATCCTTTCCCTTTATTTTATGATTGAACCAATTTCTATTTTACATATTTTGGTTCAAGCCCACCTGCATAGGTACTGTGACTTTCTTTTCTGGGCATAGGGATTTAATTTTTGCCTTTTTGTAATTAATCATCCATTAATAGGCATAAACACACATATTCAAAGTCCTCTATCAACTAGATGATCTTTAACCCATAATTCATAATTTGTCTGGGCTTCTGTGACAATGACTCATTGAAATCATGGTAATTTTGCATTTATCTTCATAAAATAGTTTCTGCCATTCATTACTTCTCAAGACGCCAAATTTCAGCTATATACAGAAGATAAATTTTGTTACTTAGTAATGAATGCTCATTGCTTATATTTCTACCTTTATTCTTTGCTGGTTTTTTTTTTACATTTTTAAATTTAAATTCAATTAATTAACATATAATGTATTATTGGTTTCAAGGGTACAGTCCTGTGATTCATCAGTCTTATATAATACTCAGTGCTCATTACATCATATACCCTCTTTAATGTCCATCTTTACTGATGCTTTTAAATTTTTCCTTAGAAAGCAAGTTTATGTAGAGTGAGTCTTGGCTTCAGATAGATTCTACTTATTCGAAGACATTCTTGTCATTCAAAATACATACATTCTCAAATAAGGGAAAATCTTGAATACAATACAGTCAAGAGATTCTTACCCCTTTTGATATTTCCATCCTTTTTTTAGTTCTATCACTAACTTTTCTTTAAGTATCCTGTGAAAGGTGTGGATTAATATAAAAATACTTCAGTTTAGAAAATGAAAAAGTATACAAAAGTTACCAAAGCAAAGAATAATCATCAATGGAAGACAAAAGCATGGGGTCCCTGTACCAAGAGTGATTGAGAACACAATTGTGCAAAAAAATTTCCCATGTTTGTGGGAAAATAAAAACTGCCACTCTTACACTGGAATATTTCCCCCAGAACTTTTACAGAGTTTGATGACATTTATAATTAGGTTGTTAGGGTAATTAGGACATGTTAGGTGTTTAGGTTATGACATTTGTCCAGTGAACTGTCTCTCATGGATTAAGAGAAATAATGGATTTCTGTTGTCCCTGTAAACAAACCCATTTCCCTAAATTTATAGTGTCTTATCAGATCCCTCTGAAATTACAATCTAATTGTGGCAGCAGGACATACAGTATTCAGTATTTCAATCCAAAACTAGAGACAGTGTACACAGAAACACCTTTTTTCATATTTTAAAGAATTTTGTGTGTTATTTTTGAAATAAATTAAAAGATAGTATATTATTTAATCTCTAACGATACTGACAGGCATGCCATTCTGTCACTTTTATTCGATTGGGATAACTTTATATTTCTTTTCCTTTAATTTTATCTTCTAAATATTTAAAACTTGACTTGGAGCAAACTGTATACCTGAAGATTAATCACATATCATCAGGTAAGACAGACAAAAATATCCTGCTATACTACTTTCCACTGATGCTCTTGTAAAATCATGATACTTTGTTACAAACATAAAAGAAACTAAACAGAATGTAAAAGCTCATTGTAGCAATCAGAATATTTCTACTATGTGCAACAGAAATCTAGAGGAGACTTCATGGTTTAATTTGTGGCCCAAGATTTTATCAAGACTGATTTTTTCCTATCACTTTCTTCTGCCATTTTCAGCATATGAATTTTTTTTCTTCAGACTAACTCCTTTCACAGTTGCAAGATAGCTATGGCAACCTCAAGTGCAAATCCACAGAAAAGGGTTTAGAGAAAGAATAAAAGTTCTCTACTTTTTTCCCCTAAAATTGTAGATTCCATTTGCACTTCCCATTGGCTAGAACTGCCTCACATACTCATGCCTAAGCCAACAACTAGTGAGGGAAATAGGTGATTGAGAGCACGTCCTGACTGTCATTACTGCTTGTTTGTATCCTTGCCAAATTCATATATTGAAACCCTAGTTCTCAATGTGATGGTATTTGAAGGTGGGGCCTTTGGGAGGTCATAAAGATGGAGTTCTCCACTGGTTTGTTCTATATAAGTATTGAGTCACTAAATTCTACTTTTGAAACCAATTCAATACTGTATGTTAACTAATTTGAACTTGAATTAAAAATATTAAAAATAAATAGATAAGGATGGAGCCCTCATGGTGGGGGTAGTATCCCTATAAAAAGAGACAAGAGATCTTCTTGCTCTGATCTCTGCCACGTAAGGAAATGAGAAGAAACTAGCTGCCTACAAGCTGGGAAGAGAGCTCTCACCAGATGCCTGATCTGCCAGTACCTTGACCATGGCCTTCCCAGACTTAACAACTGTAAGAAATAAATGTTTGTTATTTAAGCCACCCAGTCTACAAGATTTTTGTTATAACAATTTGAACTGAATAAGACACTAATGCAGTTTCTGATACTTGGGATTGGGACTGTCTTCCCAAGTTATCGTGGTGAACAAGAGTGCAGATGAACAAAATTGTGGATTTCTTAAGAAGGGAGTTTTCTCAAGAATGGAATTTATGTACAACAGAGCAGAAAAATAGACTCAGCCTGAGTATTCAAAATTTTGTAAGTCAACAAATAAATTAAGCCTTGGGTTGCTCACCAAAGAATGATGTTATATGTGAAAATAAACTGCTGGGTGTTTAGTCATTATGGCCACTATTATTCATAATCCTAATCAATGCATAACTGATAACATGAGAAATTTATAAATGCCTATATAAATATTGTGTTACTTTACCTGAAAGTTCACACAGATTCCATAATAAAGTTTTATATATAAAAAAATGGAACACTTAGTAACTTTAAGTCATTACCAGAATGGAAATGTTTGAAACTATAGAATACTTCATATCCTCAATTAATAAGAATTTTTTCCTGTGTTAAAGAATTGGGAATTTTAAGTTTTAATAACCACTGAAATGGATATTAGTTAGGATTTCCCCTGGAGTAGTATAATTCTAAAATACTTTGAACCATTTCAACATACATATTTATTACTAATTTAAATAAAATTAAATTTTCTCTTTCTCCGACAGGTGATGATTTGTATTTCAGATCAGTTTATCAAGTCATTTTTCAATATGTAAAATACCTTATATAAAACCTCACTCCCAAATTATTGAACAAACCAAAATTATTCCCTGTGCTTCTCTTTAATATAATATGCATCTATACTTCGATGACTATTGAAAATAAATCCTAAGCATATCTAATATTGTAAAAAAGCAGCTTTTTGTTATTTTAATTTAATTATCATTGGTTTTTTTTCTTATTTTGGAGAATGAGAAATTAGTCAATGAACTGAGTGTAATGAAACTTAAAGTTTGTTATTTTAATCCTTCCCAAGTGAATTCTATATTCAGATAATACTATTGAACTTAACATTTTAAAGATCATGACTAATATTTTTTGTACTTTGTAATAATATTTCTAGTGAATATACTATCACTGTCAATGCTTTCGTTGCTTAAAAGCATTTTTTGACCAAAAAACCATAGTTATATAAAGAATAGTGTGTCACTGGATATCCAGTATCCTGATGTGTAGCAGTGATAGAATGCATGTTATTACTATTAGAAGGGACTTTGAAAAAATAGAGACATAATTAATAACTTATATTCACCAATTACCTGCAATAAAATAAACAAAAGCAGACCAACACCAAGATATATTGTAGCAAAATTTGCAAAATATAGTGATAAAGAAAAAATCCTAAAAGTGGCAAGACAAAAAAAAATCTCTTACTTATAAGGGAAGACCCATAGGCTAGCTGAAAATGCTTACCCTAGATATTTTCCTCCTGCAGGATATTAAACAATAGAATAATGTAGTATGATGGACTATCCTCGAATTGACCTCGAATGACCCTTCTGATAAATATATACTTAAAAGTTGGGTAATTTTTTTGTGCATAAAAAGTGTATCCTTAAGGGGTGCCTGGGGGGTTCAGTAGGTTGGGCATCTGACTTGGGCTCATGTCATGATCTTGGATTCCTGGGATCAAGCCCCCCATTGGGCTCCGTGCTCAGTGGGGACTCTGTTTCCCCTCTCCCTCTCCTCCCTCTGCCCCTTTCCCCTGCTCATGCTCTTTCTGTCTCTCTCTCAAATAAATAAATAAAATCCTTTAAAAAAAATGTATCCTTGAGTCACAACAAATCAAAACCTTCAGAGAATAATAATGAAATCAAAATGAAAAACCTTGTATAATAAGATAGTCTAAAGTCAGATTTCACTTTAAATATATATTTCAAAATTAATGAATTTGACCTTAATTTTAATGGTTACACAGGATTAAAGATGAAGAAAATAAAGCCTAGATCCCACTAAATACAGAAATATAATATCATAATCCACATAAAGCTAAGATCCTCAAATAATACACCTTAATGCAAGGCTGAACGAGAAATAAATCTGCAAAGCAGAAATAAGCAGTAAATAAAATTTTGTTTTGACCTAGAAATTGGGTAAATGAAGAAAAGGAAAACTAAGAAATATTAATTGAAAATAAAGATCTACAAGTCAGCTGCTATGTGGTTTCATGGCATAAATTTACAATATACAGTTTCAAAACGAATGGATAATTTTATTTAAAGATTGATCCCATGCAACCAGTAGAAGACTGTGGGATCCATTTCAGGAGGAAAACAACTTCACATTGACCTTAAATAATAATTACGGATAAAGTTACAAGAGACTTCATAGCCAAATTCATACAGCACTCAATTAAACAGATAACAAGGAAAGTGACTTTCCAGAAAAAAATGGACATTAGAAACAAACATACGAAGCCTTTAGATATTGATAATATGAGACCTAATTTAGTTGATTATATTTAAATTATTTTTAAAAAGTAAAAGAATATTGGAAATATCATGAATCATCAGGAAAATATGTAAAGTGATTTTAAAAATTTGTAACTGTAAAAAAGCCAGCTAGACTTTATAGACATATAAAAAAATATACAAACCAAATTAAAACTTTCATGGCTTGAATAAATAACATATTAGATTCATTTGAAAAGAAAAATCATTTAACTAGAATTTAAATTGGATTGAACTGTACAAAATGTAATCAAAGTAAAATACATTAAAATACTAAAGCAAGGTAAAGCAACATGTAGGATAAAGTAAGTCAATTTAACATATCTGATCAGAGTTACCAAAGGACCTAGAAAATGAAAAAAATTTAAAAATGTTTACTGAAGAGATATTAAAACCTTTTCAGAATTGTTGAGAAAAAACCCCCACAAATTTCAGATTCAGAAAGCCCAATGAATCTCAAGATCATAATAAAATTAACTGACATCTTAATACATCTCAAAACATTGATCATACTGAAAGAAAAGATCTTTAAAACTAAGAAATCTTAATTGATTAAGATTTAAAACTAAGACATCTTGATCGATTAAGCTAGGGTCAGCAGGGTTTGAGAGGAGGTTGAGCCCTGCGAGATTGGTTAAACCAAACCATCTTCTACAGTGAGTTGAACAAAATTTGTCATAGGATCTGCAGTTGAACTTGACTGAGTCAGCTCAGCATATGTTGGATACCACTCCCACATCCGGAGAATAGCCCACATTTCGTAAATAATTCTTCAGTGTAGAAATCAGAAAGTGCATTGCCATTAACTATAAATAAACAAATATAATATAGGTGCTGCCAGTCAGATGTATTCATGCAGAACTTCCACTTAGAAGAGAGAAATGTATGAAAGAAAGCATTGTGTGGATGTTAGCTTTTGCTGAGGGGACAATGGAGGCTTCGTCTGACTCTGGGAGGCAACAACTGATGTCTTGCTGGGTGTGTGCTGCCCAGAATCAACAGTTAAAGCTGCTATGACTGTAGTCCCATTGTAGTTTTTCCTTTGTTCTTAGAATCTACTCCTCTAAGCCAGATTCTAGTCCACTGGAGAGTCTGTGAACCAGCAAATACCACTGAATAAATAAATTTTATGAAGAAACTTGCAAGAGTAGTTTTGGATGTTTGCTTCTAAAAACCCTGCTTATTACAGAAATTGTCATTTACCACAATGTCAGCTATCACATTTGAAGTGAATGAGAATTGAGAATATGTTAACTGGCTTTAGTGAATTTAAAAGAGCATCAAGTATCCCTCTATTATTCAAGTATGAGACTCCAGCAACCCATGACATACAATGGAGAAATGATTAATAGATAATTTCCTTTAATCATCTGTAACGATTTGAAAAATGAGAACAAGTTCTTGGGAGATGTAACTGTCTCTTGCCAAAAAATATTGTAAAGTTCAAGATGAATAAAAGAACCGGCTAATTGGCTCTTCTAAATATATTGGAGAACCTACAGAATGACCCTTTTGTCAGTCTTAATTTCACACAAGAAAATGTTATGAGAAATAGCTATTTTCTAATATTGTGCTAAAAGGAAACCACCATTTCTTCCAGTTATAGGGCTAAAATAGCTGCAAACCACAAATAAATATCAAACTAAAAATAAGTTTAACCCCTAGCCACTGTATCTGTGATGTAACAGGACATTGTTATGGAAAAAATGGAACCTTGAGAATTGGAAAAGGAATATTTATCAGAATTTAAAGATTGAATTGATAAGCATCTTGACATCTAAATTTCACTGAGCTTCATTTCCATCAAAAGCAGCCTTTCATCCTGTCCCATAAGGTTTTTTTTCCTGCTATATTAGAAAACCTTGAGTTTTGCCAAGGAATAATCATTTCTCCTCATGCTCCTCAACCAATGCCAGTCACTGTTCCTAACTATAACTAGAGTTAGATTCCAGCATTTCCTCCACATGAAATACAAGGTTTTGATCCCAAGAGGAAAGACCCTATGTGCCAAAGAATTGCTGTTTTAAAATAAATTAAAATTCTGAAATATGTATGGATACTGATAATACTAGAACAAAAAGAAAGGAATATATTTGAGATGAGATTGAATTTCTACCAGATGAAATTATCACAAATTCTGTATGCAATGTCTAGATTAAAAAATGTGAGTAGTTTTAATTATTTCCTAAGACACTGACTAGAACCTGGATTTAACAGCAACTTACAATAAATGAAATTGAGATGCCATCATTTTCTTCGTTCAATATACAGACAGGATTTAGAGGGATAAGAATGTTGAAGTGGAATTACTAGAGGTCATCTGCTTATCCACTCCTCAATAATGCCCCTCTAGGTGGGAAAGCACTCCCTTCATTGTGACTTAGATCGTACATTACTGAGAGGGAGTGCCAACAATACTAAAAAGTATTGCTAGTGGTTCTTTTCTATGATCTAAGCTTCTGGAGATGATGCCATTAGAATATATCCCCAGATTTCAAATGGGATGGTGTTGTGGGCCGAATGGTGTCCTCCTCAAATCTGTATGTTAAAATCCCAGTCCCCAGTACCTCAGAGTGTGATTGTACTTGGAGATGGGGCCTTTAGAAAGATAATTGAAGTGAAATGAGATATGTGGGTAAGCCCTATTCAATATGACCAGGGTCCTTATAAGAAAAGGAAATTAGAACACAGACCCACACAGACCAAGGAATGACCATGTAAGTGAGAAGATGCCATATGCAAGACAAGGAAAGAAGCTTCAGAAGAAACCAAACCTGCTGTCACCTTGATCTTGGACCTCTAACCTCCAGAATTATAAGAAGAAATTCTGTTGCTTAAGCCATCCAGTCCATGATATTTTGTTGTGCCAGTCATAACAAACTAATGTAGTTTGGTAGATGGATATTGGGCTGGAAGAAACCAATTAGCTCCACTTAACCTATCAGAGATAAGGTGGATGTTCATTATAATATTCAACAGAGACACAGTACAATCTGAGCACCCTGATTGGCCCACACTTCAATTGTAGCAAAAAATATATCTGAATCCTTAGGACCAAAATATGTCAGATGCCATTAAAGTGTTACTTGATGTGTATAGTTTAAAAAGATTACATCTGCAGAAAATAGGCTTGACTGAGCCTTAAAGTATACATTAAGGATCCTTATATAATTCTTGAGCCTGTGCCATCATATCATAAAGCCAAGGTCCTTTGATTAAAGGTTAGGATGGAAAATTTTGAGAAAAAAACTCTGTGATAAAAACCTAAGGTTGTGTCATAAAGGTTTTCTTACCTTTTTTTCCAAAGGGATATGTGCTTACTTACCAAAGAGACAATATTCAGGAAAGGGTAATAACCATACATTGCAATAATCATAGTCATCAGTTTAGCCTCTAACCCTTAGTCATCCCAATGCATGCTCCAAAGTGTGCAAAAATAAAAGCGTGGCCAACTGCCATGTCATTAGGTTTTGGGATTACACCTAATATCAATAATAGAATTCCCTTCACCAAAGTTGATCTTGCTTATGCCAATGCTAAAGAGCCCAATCTGCCAGAAAGTTCAACATCCAGTCCCTATAGGTTACCATATTCATGGGATCAACAAGCCACTTGATGGCAGGTTGAGAACATTGTAATATCCTTAAATAATTGAGGGGCAGCAATTTTATGTCATTTAAATTATATTCTGGGTTTAGTTTGACTTTGTTGAATAGATGTCTCTGCCAATAAAATTATGTTGGATTACTGAATACCCTAATCACCATTACTCCAATACAACATTGCTTCTGACCATGTACAGCAAAAGGATTAAGGCAATTAATTAATTAATTAATTAAGGCAACTTAATCTAATAACATTTTTGGTATTACTGTCTAACTCATTCATGAGAATAATAGGACCTTTTAAAACCATTACTTAGTTAAGTCCCAGATGCCAGCTTGCAAAGATTTCTATCTTACTGGGTGTGTTACATGTTTTGAATTAGAAACTGATGCATTGTCATGTGTCACTTAGAGCCAAAATACACAGGTTTGGGAACTCAGAATGTGAAATAGGAAGTGGCTTTTTTTTTTTTACTATAAAGTTTAATATTTCATTTCCACATTTATTTGTTTCTTATTTCCATGACTCAAAGTAAGACAATTTAGAGAAGGAGTCTTTGACCTATTGCCTGTGAGCCAAACCTGGTCCACCACCTGTTTTTGTAAATTTTATTGGAACACAGCCAAACTCATTTGTTTATATGTTGTCTATGGGTGCATTTTTGTGCAGTAACAGTAAAACCCAGTAGTTGCAAAAGATACCATATGGTCTACCAAGCATAGACTATTTACTATCTGGCCCCTTTACGGAAAGAGTTTGCTTACCTCTAGTTTAGACTGCGTTAGTATCTAGGGTGCGGATGTATCAAAAGTGCTTGCCAGGGAATGCAACCCTGGCCCCGCTGAGATAAAAACTGAAATATTATCTTCCAATTTGGGGTTCAGATGTCACCGTTTAAACTGGTAAAATGAGCATTTCCAGTGTTGACTTAGGCAATTATACCTCTTACAAAGTCAAATATGATGCCACATAATGAAGGAAGAGGAAGTATACTTGGAACTAAATAATCAAATTGTTTGGAAGACTATGTAAACACCTATGCCAAGGACCAGCATGAACTTACTTCCTTCAGGAATGAAGTTTGGTTTTTTTTTAAGATTTTATTTATTTATTTGACAGAGAGAGAGAGCGCAAGTAGGCAGAGTGGCAGGCAGAGGGAGAGGGAGAAGCAGGCTCTCCGCTGAGCAGGGAGCCCGATGAGGGGCTCGATCCCAGGACCCCAGGATCATGACTTGAGCCGAAGGCAGCCGCTTAACCGACTGAGCCACCCAGGTGCCCCAAGAATGAAGTCTTGGATTGTCCCATCAAATAACTAACTTTAATCAGCTAAAAAGCTGCCTGTGAACAAAGGAGAAATAGACAGGATAGTAGAGGAAGAGGGCATAAAATACCAATCACAGTCTTGTGATAAGTTATAAAGCTAAGAACTGAATTATCTACTCATATACTCCCTTTGCAGTATCATATATTTATATACAAATCCTAAATAATTTTCCTGCCCCTCAGTCTCTTTCTGTAGCTATTTTAGATACTTTGGTGGTATACATTTTACAATTTGTTTATAAAATAATATAAAGATAGAATTAGGATGGAAGGAGAGGAAAAATGGATATCACTTAGAAATTTAGAGAAATAAAAACTAAAAGTTCGTTCTGAATTAGAATATGAGGGTTCGCCGCACTTTTGAGAAGTGAGTGATCAAGAATGCTGAATTACATAAATTGACATGGTATCCTTCATATTTTATTATATGGAAATGTTACCACATGGAAAAAAATGTGGCTGGAAGACACTGTTTTAAGTCATGTTTAATGGGATGGCCTAGAAAATCCAAATATTTTCTTTTCATATTTACAAGTAATTTTATAGCATGTAAGGGAGAAACATTTTTTGTTTTTATGGAAAAAAATCAGACCGGTGAGAAACCAAGCAACCCTCGGAGACGTAGGAGTACTCAGATTTATTTTATCCCGGCAGACCCAGACAAGCTTGCACTCGAAATACTGGTCCCCACGTAGTGCGGTTACAGAGCTTTTTTTATGGGGCAGTGCAGGGGATCAGGTTCCAAGGGCTGTGCTAACTACTGGTAGGTGGGTTTACATTGGCAGGGGGAGGGTTGCTTTAGGTGGGAACAGTGGTTAGGGCAGTGGTTACGGCAGTGCAGGAAGCTCGAGGCAGGAAGACTGTCTATGGAAGCAGAAATGGCTGGTTATCTCTTGCTCAAGCGGGGTTTCTGGTTATCTCTTAGTATTGCTAGTAACTTTCCATCTTTTGGGGCCTGCCGGCCTGGACCTGCTCTGGGTAATTTTCCTCTTCAGTTGTTCTTCTGGTTCCTCTTACATTTTAGAAATTCAACGTGGAAGAAAGGTGTACAGGGATGTTGTACTCTAGTGGACATTTGTTATGGAGCAAATATAGCAAATTTAAATTAGCATATTCTTTATACAACCCCACGTCTCTTGAATATTCATTATGAAGGATGGCTCTGCCCTGATTACAAACTAGTGTTATTCTTTCCCAACATCCTTTGAAGATAGAACACAAGCCAATAATTCAGGCACTCAGATACACCCATGTAAAGTTTCGATTCAGAGCAGAGCAATGTATGAAAACAGGTGGTTGTAGAATCCAAGACTTGGAGGTGACAGGGACAGCAGTGACTGAAGTTTGCACTGAGCTCAGTTGTCAGTGGGTTTTGGGCAACTTGAAGACAAGGTTGGGCAATGTCATTGGGTGCTTATCTGTCAAGCATGATCTCTGTCCTCAGAGAGAGTCTTGAATTGCCTAATATTTTCTTAAAAATCTTTCTTCCCAAACCAGATAGAGTGGAATTTATATTTGGTATGTAAGGGTCTTGTGAAACAACAGCTTTATGTTGTAGTGTTTGTGATGAGAGCAGTAGTGAGCCTAGCAGCACAACTAGATAGTAACAAATTATTTTATGCATGATTTCTGTTATACATGTAATTATAGTGGCACTATTTCTAAATAATTTCTATATATTTGTAAAGAAAATATGATAAAGATTTTGAGCTATCTCAGCAGAAATACTGTTTTGTCAATCACTAAACATCTTATCTACCTGTTGTTTGATGTAACTACCATCACTGCAGGAACATTATTTCACTCACAGTAAAATATGGCGAGAATATTTGAAGCAGAAAATCAACAGAAAGAGATAAACTAAAAAAAAAAAAGAGGAGAGATGAACTGTTGTCAGAATAATTTGACTCGCACAATTCATCTTATTTATTGTACTTTTGACAATTTGCATTCTTTTAGGTAAATTCTACTATTTATACTTTTTAATGTAAGAATATCTGGTAAAAGATTATCAGCCATCTTGTATATAGCATTTTATTTATGTTTAGTTCATGTGCATTAGTCTAGCATTCCAATTTCCTGTGCTTATTCCAATTGTTATTTTTAAAACCTGATTTATAAACTACATTTCAAAAATTGTAAACATGGATACATAATATTTGTGGCAGTTCTCCAAATTAATTAACTAATTAACACACCATATGTGACAGTCTACCAATATATGTATCAATGAAATAGCATCTGTGCGTGCATGTGTGTGTGTGTGTGTGTGTGTGTCTGTGTGCGTGTGTTTGTTGAGGAGAAGGAATGATCAGGAAGAGCTCATACAAGTACCAATCCCTTTCTTTGTATTTAAAATTTCAGGATATCTATAAAACTGTATGATGAGGGGATAACATGTTTTAAAAACTACACTATGCCTTTGGAATCTTTAATTTGATGCTTCTCTGATCATCATTGGGAGCAAATATAGCAAATTTGAATTAGCATATTCTTTATACTTTATACAACTGTAATGCTGTTAATGCGCTTTTATAATTAAATATGTTGCAATAACAAGATAGTAAGCCAAAGATATAATCCAATTAGCATTGGTAGAAAAGCTGTTTTAGTTTAGAAAAATATAATTTCAATATATTCTTATTCAGAATTATGGAGATTCAATTTTGGTTAATACTTTAAAATGTGTTAGCTTAATTTCTTCTCAATTTTAATGAAATTATACTCTTTTTAAAGATACCAGGATTTGTCCAAACCCTTTTGGACAAAGTAGTTTTGAAATATCTAAATTAAATGTAAGAGGTTGTAGTTTCATATTATTAAATATAGGCATTGAGATTAATAAAACATTTCTTCTACTATTATATATATTTCTATGAGTATCCAATAACCAGCATATTATAAAATAATGGAAATTCATGATAAGAATTAGAACCATAAAACTGTAACGAAAATAAATGATAATTCACCACTGCTTTGCTAATGGAAACAGCAAATAAACAAACCTGAAATGCTAAGATGGTATAAAAGTCTTTCAATTCTACTACCCAGCCTGCCGATAAAACAAGATTCAGTAAGGGAAGATAGGCAAAGTGCTATTTCCCAAATACATGACTCCTCATCAATATGTCACATTGTATGTCTGCAATTTTAAAACAAATAACAAACAAACAAAAAACAAAAGAGCAATAAGAAATGATAACATACTTTTTAAAGTACGTTATCCGATCTTTCAGACATATAATTTTGAGGATAAGTTTACTAGAGTCATTGATATACTAATTTATCTTTTGTTCAAAGAAGAAAAATTGGAGATCATTGTGTTATTTAATTTCCTCTGTAACAGAGACACACATGTATTTTGTATTTCAGAGTTTATTACACCATTTGTAAAAAATGACAGATGATAAACAATAAGAATATAAGGTTTTCAGAATTGAAAGATTGCATTCCAGAAGAAAACATTAAGTTTATGAGGTTCAAAATGTCTGAAGATGAAATAGAGACATTTATACATGTCATAAAAACAATGGTTGTAAGATATACAGCAGGATATTTAATTAATACTCTGATCTTTGTAAGGTAT
Organism: Eumetopias jubatus; assembly: GCF_037043125.1. Taxonomy (NCBI): domain Eukaryota; kingdom Metazoa; phylum Chordata; class Mammalia; order Carnivora; family Otariidae; genus Eumetopias; species Eumetopias jubatus. The sequence goes on from NW_028274807.1 coordinate 33,267,021, forward strand.
CTAATTCAGTTCTTCTGTATAATTTTAATGTTTACTTCTTGCACTTGTATAAAATACCTTTCCATTTTTCTAGTATTCCTGTTGTTACCAGATTCTTTTTAAAAAATGTTTGCAGTTTCTCAGTTATACAAATTTTCATTTCCTAAAATTAAATCAGAAAATACAGGGCCTGAGCAAGTAAGCACAGGCATGCCAAAGATAAATTCCTTTTATGGATTGTATTTTTTTAACCATGTCTAGGACCTTTTGGCTAAACCCAATGTCACAAAAGTTTTCTGATATGATCTCTTCTAGAATTTTTATAGGTTTACTTTTTTTAAAAATCAATCCATTATCCATTTTGTGTTAATTTATATAAAGTGTGGTATAACGTACAAGTTTCTTTTCTTACAGGCGAGGTCTAAATTTTCATTTGTTGAAAGGCTCCCAAAGAAAGAGAAAAATATTGCTAGGTATCACCTGTATGTGGGTTCTAAAAAAAAAAAGTCAAAGTCAGAAACACAGAGTAAAAAAAATATTTGTCAGGGCCTGGGGGTGCAGAAATAGAAAGAGGTTAGTAAAAGGGCACAAATTTTCAGCTAAAATATGAATAAGGTCTGAGGGTCTAATGCAGAACATGGTGAGTATAGTTGAGAACACTGTAGTCCATAACTGAAATTTACTAAGTGAGTAGAATTTTAATGTTCTCCCCAGAAGGAAGGAAGGAAGGAAGGAAGGAAGGAAGGAAGGAAGGAAGGAAGGAAGGATGGAAGGATGGAAGGAAAGAAAGAAAGAAAGAAAGAAAGAAAGAAAGAAAGAAAGAAAGAAAGAAAGAAAGAAAGAAGGAAAGAAAGAAAGAAAGAAAGAAAGAAAGAAAGAAGGAAAGAAAGAAAGAAAGAAAGAAGGAAAGAAAGAAAGAAGAAAGAGAAAGAAAGAAAGAAGGAAAGAAAGAAAGAAAGAAAGAAGGAAAGAAAGAAAGAAGAAAGAGAAAGAAAGAAAGAAAGAAAGAAAGAAAGAAAGAAAGAAAGAAGAAAGAAAGAAAAAGAAAGAAAGAAAGAGAGATGGAAAGGGAAGGGGAGGGAGGGAGGAAGGAAGAAGTAAAGATGAGATGATGAATGTGGGAGGCATGCTTTCACAACGTTCACATATATCAAAGCACCACGAAGTGCACTTGAAATACCTTAACAATTTTATATATCAATTAAACCTCAATAAAGCTAAAATAAAAAACAGGCTTAGGAAAAAGAAAAAAAAAAGAAAGCCTCCTTTCTCCATTGAATTGTTTTTGAGCTTTTGTCAAAAATCAAATGATCACATGTAGGCCTATTCCTGGATATTAAATTTTGTTCCACTGATACATGCTGTATGAATCTGTTCTTTTGTCAGTACCACAGTTTCGATGGTCGTAGCTTTATAGTAAGTCTGAAAGTTGAAAATGTGTTCTCCTTTTTTCAAAATTGTTTTGGCCATTTTACTTCATTCCCCTTCTATATAAACTTTAGAGTCAGGTTTTCTATCTCTAAACAAAATTACTGCTTGAATTTTAATTAGAATTATTCTCAATTACAGATCAGTTTAGAAAGAATTATCATCTTAACTACGTTAACTTTTCCAGTACATGATCATAGAATGTCTACCCAGTTATTTAGGCCTTCCATGATTTCTTGTATCCATGATTTTTAATTTTACACACTGATCTCTGAATATGTTTTGCTGGATTTATGCCTATGTATTTCATTTTGTGGAGCTATTACAATATACTTTTTTAAATTTTAGTTTCCAGTTGTTGATTGTTACATAAAAATACAATTGATTGTTGGGTGTTGAATTTATATCCTATGACCTCGGAAACATCTCTTCTTAGCTCTAGAGGTTTATTTGTATATTCTTTGGAATCATTTACAAAGATAATCAGTTCATCTGTGAGTAGGGACACTTCTATTTTTTTTCTTTCCAATCTGCATTTTTCTTTCATAACCATTATTGTCATTATTGCGCCGGCTATGATTTCCAGCACATTGTGAACAGAAGTGGTGGGAGTTGCTGTTTTTACTCTGTCCCCAGACTTACTGGAAAGCATTAAAACTTTCACTAATAAGTGTAATGTTATCAGTGGTATTTTTGTAGCTGCCCTTTATCAATTTAAGGACCTTTTTTTTATTCCCAATGTGATGATAATTTTTTTATAATGAATACACATTGAACTTTGTTAAATGCTTTTACTGTATCAATTAATATGATCACGTGGCTTTCCTTCTTTATGGTGTTAATATGAAGATTACATTGATTCAGTTTGAACATACTTGTGTTTTCAGGATAAATGCCACTTGGTTGTTATGCATTATTTTTATATATTTATAAATTATATATTTAAAATTTATTCATTATATGCATGTATATATCACTCAATTCCATATATTGATGTAGTATAGCAGAATTTGCTGGTCTCTTTTCTGGTAAGGTCTTTTGTTGTGGTATCAGAATGATGCTGGTCTGCTAATACGTGTTGTAAGTATTCTCTCTTTAAATTTCAGAGTTTGTGAAGTATTTGTATTGTTTCTTCCTTGGGTAACATTACCTGGTGAAGCAAATGGGCTTCAAGTTCTTTTTCTGATAAGGTTTAACTATTGACTTAATTTATTTAATGCACATGGTGCTATTCAGATTATGCACTTCCTCTTGAGTGATATTTGCTAAGTTATGGGTTGTGTTTTATAAGAAATGTTTATTTCATATATTTTACCAAGTTTTGTTCATAGAGTCATTTGTTCTTATCTTTTTTATGTCTAGGGGTCTCAGGATAGCCCCTCTTTCTTTCCTGATATTGGTAATGATGGTAGTATTTTTGTAAAAGAAAACAAAACCTATAGTAAGAGTAAACAGTGGTTATATTTTATATTTTTGAGAGAGAGAGAGAGAGCATGAGCGGGGGGTGAGGGGCAGGGGAGGGGGAGAAGCAGACTCTCCGCTGATCAGGGAGACCGTTGCAGGTCTCAATTCCAGGACCCTGATCATGACCTGAGTTGAAGGCAGATGCTTAACCGACTGAGCCACGCAGGTGCCCCATATTTTATCTTTAATAAGTTTAAAATTTTGACAACTTCAAATGATTCTCTGTGGTCTGTAATATTGTATTTGAGAAAGTTATCTCTCATAAGGACTGAGGTACTTGTTAAATTTAGGAAATTTTGCCACATGGTGTCATATGGGATATCCTCAATTTAAATTCTTTATTTGTATTAAAATGTTTATATATTCCAGTCTCAAAATTTTCACAGTACTTTTTTCTCCATTCAAAATATCTTTCTTTGAAAAATATTTCATAAGACAAATCTTATTATTGGGCGCCTGGGTGGCTCAGCCAGTTAAGCGACTGCCTTCGGCTCAGGTCATGATCCTGGAGTCCCAGGATCGAGTCCCGCATTGGGCTCCCTGCTCAGCAGGGAGTCTGCTTCTCCCTCTGAACTTCTTCCCTCTCATGCTCTCTCTCTACCATTCTCTCTCTCTCTCTCCATAAATAAATAAAAATCTTTAAAAAAAAAGACAAATCTTATTATTCTTAAATAGTTGGCCAAATTTAGATTTTGCAAAATTGCAACTCTCCTCAACTGAATTCCCTTCCCATTCTAGGAATATCTTCAAGTGATCATTCTCAGAAGTCTAGACTTTTGAGATAATACTATAGAATATGAAAATTAAATCTTGAGCATAATTTAAATTTTTTTTTCATTTTTTTTCCTCTGATTTTGTTGGGAAAAATATACTGTCCTGTCTTTAATGTATGTTTTCAATAACTACAATTTATTGAGAACTTTAAAAAATTGAACATTATTGGTGTTTCATTTATGGAACATTTTGAAAGCTATCAAATAATTTTGATTAAAATACACCAAAATTTAGAGAACAGTTACAAAAATATCAAAATCATTTTTGAACACTTAGTTTGAATTGTATTAAAATTTAAAGTTTGAAACATTTAAAAAATCTGATTAATGGTGGGCATCCAAGAAAGTATTTTAATTCAAAATAAGCATTTGTATAAATGATTTATAGTTTAATTCCTTTGAATACATATCTATACATGCATGTATATGAAGATATATATCTTAATTTTTATAAATTGTGTCAGCTACTTATCTTGGGTTAGCAGAATATCTCAGCCTGTTCAAAAGCAATTATGAATAATGTATGCACAGCAACCAAGTCTAAATACATTTCTGCTCCATAGTTTTCTAAATTTAGTAAGAACATTGTGCTTTACAACAATGCTGTGTTCCATCCAAATTCGTAGTCACATTAATAGCACACACAAAAAAATTTTTCCCTCAACATTGAACTTTCAGCTTAGTTGATGAAACATTGATAGGAGTATCTGATGTTTCACCTTCAACAGAATGAGCTTCCAAAATCTAAATGTTGATCTCATGAATTGAATTTCATAAAAAAAGGTTTATTAGTGGAATTCATGTAAATTATTTTCTATTTGAAGCACATAATATAAAACTGCCACAATATAACCAATTTATGAAACTCAAAAATTCACAATCTTCACTTTACTTTATGTATGTGCCAAATTTGGAGAAAAATCTAAAAATGGGTCACATTAGTTTAGAAAAATAGTCATTTTGTTCATAGAGAAAGTCATGTTTCACAGAATAATATGTAAATACAATTCTACAGGTGCATGTGTCACATTTTGGTCTTCAGGAAACATCTTCCTAAGTAGTTGCTAACTTTTCAAGAAGTACTGCATTTCTTCAGCAGATATTTTTTTAGATTTTAGATATCAACAGGGATCTAATTGTCAAGGGCCAATGTCAACAGTTTGGGCAAGTTACATGTTTATTTTCACCAGTTTGGGAAAAGGAAATGTAGTTCTTGATTTTTTGTTAAGTATAAACTTTACTGGTAGACTATGCTCATTGCTTCTAAAGACTTTACTGAAAAACTGTCACCAAAGGATAAAATTAATAAATAGTTATAGAATCAATCCATAAAACAAAGGACCGAGCTATCATAATAAAGGAGCTCATACTATTTCCTGTGTGTTGTAACATACTATTTCCTGTATGTTGTAAGGTTTGGTCTCTTTTTCCCCAATATATTTCACATAGATCTAACTTATAACTTCTCATAGATTATAGGCCATGATGGGCCACATACCTGGCAAGTACACCAAATGCCCTACTAGGTTTGCAGTACTGAATATTCCTCTCACTAGTACCCAAGATTCACAAGGGTTCATCATCCCAAGTACTGGTGTCTGAGTGTACTTCATTGCATCATTGAGCTGACCACATAGGGGAAGTCTACCAAAACTATTGTGTTTACTATAATAAAATAATCAGTAAAACTGCATCATTAAAAGTACAAAATCCCAGCAAGTGATAAACCATGAGACATTGCAACAGGAATAAACCAGTATAATCCCAGGCAAACTAAAGATTTACTTATTTATTTTAGAGAAAGAGAGAGAGAGCACGAGCAGAGGGAGAGGGAGATGGAGTGGGAGAGAGAGAATCTCAAGGGGGCTCTATGCTGAGCATGGAGCCTGATGAGGGGCTTGATCTCACGACTCCCGAGATCTCGACCAGAGCCCAAACCAAGAGTTGGATGCTTAACCGACTGAGCCACCCAGGTGCCCCAACAATGTAGAAATTTTTAACTTGATTACTGAAGTAAATTTTAGAGCATTTTCAAATTTTCAGAGGAGTGTCTCAAGTGGAGCAGTGAAGAGTGTGGGCTCCAAAATCAATCTGTATTCAAATTAAGCTGTACTATTTATTAACTACATGCCCTGGCCAAGTTATTTAAATACTCTCTGCCTCAGATTCTAATTTATAAAATTGGCATAAGAACAGTTCTTATTATAAAGAATTGTACTGATAATTGAATGAGATAATACATGGAAAGCACTTAGAATGGTTAGGAATGAATACAATCTTACTAGTTTTAGTAGTGGTTTAATGTAAGTTTCAATAAACCAGGCACAATTTTATCTATTTATAATAGATTCAGGCAAGTAAAAACAGTTATCACAGTTACAAACAGAGAACATTCATATTTGTTCTGTCAATACAAGCAGCATCATTCCTTGGTGGTGTTTATTGTTCTGATTCACAGACATACATGGAAGTGGGAGATACAAATAACTCCTAAGTTGAAGGAAATAGACAGTTAAACTCAATATTACTTACAGAATTTATTAATTCATAGGATTTCAATGAATGTTATTTTGATTTTTTACAGTTAAGTCAATTCAAAGCATATGTGTTTCATATATGTGTGAGTATATTATGTATCTCCAATAATATTAAAATACAAAATCCCATTATGTCAATATAACACTATTCTTTGAAATATTTTAAAATTATTTCCTCTCACTAACCTTTTAAAAACATATGATACATGGCACACATTAGTCCCACAAACTTATAAAGAAGTTGAAGAAAATTAGTATAAAAAGTATGAGAAAACACAAGAAGTCTGGACCAATAGTTTGGAGCCAATTTATCCATCCACTAGTTTTTTTTTTTTTTAATTTTATTTATTTATTTGACAGAGAAAGTGAGAGGGAACACAAACACGGGGAATGGGAGGGGGAGAAGTAGACCTCCCACGGAGCAGGGAGCTCGATGTGGGGCTTGATGTGGGGCTTGATCCCAGGACCCTGGGATCATGACCTGAGCCAAAGGCAGACACTTAACGACTGAGCCACCCAGGCACCCCATCCACTAGTTTTAACATAGCAAATGTTTCATTGAGACAAATTAGAGCACAGTGATTATGGTGGTTTTTCTGCGTTGTTGTAAAGTCTTCATCATCCACTAACTACAAAGGGAAACAGGGCAAATTTGGGGGGTGATGTAAATTTAAATTGATTGTATTTATCTGACACCAAGCATTTAATACACCTCACAGAACTGAATTATTCAAAGAGTAAAATTTACTGTATGTAAATATATGCTAATTTTTTAAAAGCCCTGGAATATTAAAAGACAAAGATGAGATGACTTCTTTCTGTGGAAATCAAATACAAAAAAAATCTTAAAAATAGCTGACATATTGGTGAAATCAGTGGCTAGGAATCGCTAAAACAATAGTTCTAAATTTTGAGTCCTCTGATTTTTCTAAGTTTTAATTTTACTTTTTTCTGTTCCACCCTGGCATCCATTGTTCTGGTCAGTATTTTATATCAAAATGTTACTTCTCAAATCTTCATGTGCCTCAATGTATACCTTTGTTTTGACTTTTAATTGCTCAGCAATTATCAGTGGTATGTGTTTCTATTTTTAGCTCTAGTTTCTTTTATATATTGGTGATCTATACAAAATAGTTTCAAGTAAATGAGCTCAGTTAATGCCTTCTGGAAACTGCTCCTTGTAAAACTATACCTTGCTAATAAAACACAGTGAATTTGATAACCTCCAGTGCTTCGGGACAAGATAAAATGTGAGCTGAATATTTTCCACATTTCTACTCTATTCTCTATTCTTTAGGTGTCCTTTCTTCACTGGTTATTTTCTTTCTCCTGCTTATAGAATGCACACTAGAAAACTATAAACCAGCTGTATCAACCAGGTCAATAAGGCTTTTTGCTCACTATTCTCTGGAGTGTTTCTATGCAAAAGATTTAGCCAAATAATTGTGTAGTGATTAGAAACCTAAAAATGGAGGTGGTAGTGAATATAAAAACGGATATAACGGAACCATTAATGTTCTCAATATCTGTCTATGGAGTAGAAATTTAAATGCACAGCGATAGCACAAAGTTAACCCATAGAAAATGGCATATTTCACTCAACAAGTATAAATAAACCACAATATTAGTTGACCTCTTTTATCTTTTTGTAATATCATCTAAACACTATCTTAGGATTTTAATTCTTCTTCAATAACATTTATGCACATGTATACATTTCTGATATGGAAACATAATTTCTTCCATTTTAGTAACCAAAGATAATTATGTGCTTCCCTTTTATTTTAGCTCAAAACTATCAAGGTAAGAGATGATTTACAGCAAATCACAAGATGCATTTCTATTACATAAGAACATTATTTAGATAGGAGAATGCACAATTATTTATAGTGAAATCACTATTTTTTGAGCAGAAGTCTCTTGTGGTGTCACCTAAGATGTGTAAATTTGGATTAAGTAGTTAGTATGTACCATTGCTTATTTTATGAAAATGAAGGTGGAATAGTCTCTTTTTTACTCATATAAGTGACCAAAGAGGATATGATATTTAAGTCAGGTCTTTCTCCATACCTGCATAATTAATACAACATATACTATACTTATAGAGTGAGCACTGAGTAGTGTACTCTCCATACCTGCATAATTAATACAACATATATTACATTTATAGAGTGAGCACTGAGTAATGTACAGAATCGAATCACTGTTATACACCTAAAACTAATATAACCTATATTTCAATTATAAAAAATATGGATATTATTTAACTTCAATTCTATATTATATGATTTGTACAAAAACTTTCAAATATATCTGTAAATGTATAATACATATAAGTAGAAAAATATATGCAAATATAAAAATATGTATTATATAGTGGAACTTTGGCAAAGAAAAATATCCCCAAATTTTGCATTTATATTCTAAATAGTACACCTTATTTTTCCCAAAGAAACACATGCATTAATCTTAATTACCTTAATGTACAAAACAGTAAATAATGATTTAGACTGGAAAATGAAATTACATATTTCAATTAAAAAATGAATATAAAATTTTAAGAATCTATCACTTATTCATTTTTTCCTGTTCTGCCTACAGAACAATATGCACATGCACATGAACAATGTCTGCTTCAAATTAGGCACCTTAAGAGCCATAGGCTTGTTTCAAAGCTGAGGACATTGTTCAAATCACTTGTCTAATATCTGAGGCTGCCATCTGAATTTTCATGTGTTCTTTCATACTTGCTCAGTGGTGGACATTTTCTTTATCAAGGACTACCATGGCCAGATGTTACCCCTAATGACACTGTCCTAGGCTAAAAAAAAAAAAATTAGAATTATATGGAGATAAATAAATAAGTTATACATAAACACACATAGTCAGGATAAACTCTTGAGGAAAAAACGAAAACTCACTTCTGATGCACTTTCATGATATAATTGAACAAAACTTGTTTTTTTTTCCTTAAAGGAACAGATCTTCATATAGGAAAATAATGAAGCAATGCACTCACCTGGGTAAGGTCTAAGGTGATCTTTTCTAATCAATTCCTGATGAATATAAATAACACAGAGGAAAAAAACAACACAAATATGTTCTCAGCAAAAATACATTAAAATCATGGTTGAATTTTATTGTATAAAACAGCGGAATAGCACAATGAATAAACAGAAATAATTAACAATTAAATCTAATGATTAGGTAATTTTATATCTTCACTAGAATTTAGGTAAGTTTATATTTTCTATTTAAATGTCATCAGCTATAAAATTGTTGAAGACAGGGAAAGAATTATTGAATCTAAGAAAATTAATATAAATCTGAAAAATTCTCCAGTGGAAAATAAATTTTTCCCTGGAAACGTCTCAGTTTTGAAATAATAATAAGTTAACAGATTTTTAAAAAATATTTTATTTATTTACTTGAGAGAGACAGAGATAGTGAGAGAGAGTACAAGCAGAAAGGAGGCAGAGAAGCAGACTCACCGCTGAGCAGAGAGCCCAATGCAGGCGGGACTTGATCCCAGGACCCTGGGCCACCGAGGCACCCTAAATTAACAGATTTTAATGAAATATTTGCCATCCATATTCAAAAATTTTTTCCAGCATGCAAAAACCATCTCCCCCCAATTTTAAGAATTTACAACTGTTTAATTTATGACTTCCTTAGTGCTAACCATCAGGAAGGAAGATAGTTCCAAAAATTACTTGCTATAGACTAGAAGCATAATTCCTGGCAGTATGGTTAATACACAGTTCAAATTTTATATAATTTATAGCTAAGATAAATATGTTCCAAGAGGTATCATAAAGTACATTTGTGAGCATTAATCTGAAAGTGAAAATAATCTCCAAGGCTACAAGTCTTAGGATTAAATTTAAAACTATATAGCTCTTTATTATAAAAATATTTAAATGCTTTCCCCAGATTAGAATGATTTAAATGTATGCTTATTATTACTCAAAACTTTTCAATGTTTAGGTTTGTGGAAACTAAATAAAATAGAAAGTTACCTAGGCAAAAAATAAAATAATTTGTTAACTTAAATAATTAGGGTAGTTCAATATGTTGATGAATATTTTATGATATTTTGATTTATTGCTTTAATTTACCACTCCACTTTATACTCACAACTACAAAAAATGATCCATCTCTAGGAATATGTGGTAAAATTTTGAAAGAGATGTATAATAGTTCTCTTACCCCACAATTTAGTCCATATTACTTTTAAATCTTTTGAAATGCATTGAGACTTACTTTATGGCTTAGCATATAGTCTATCTTTTCCATCCTGATTAATGTTACAAATGTTTGGGTGCAGTGTTCTATTAATGTCGGTTAGGTGAGGTTGGTTGATATAGTTGTAGATATATTCTATATCCTCACTGATTTTATTTGTCTGTTGCAGCAGCTATTGAGGAAGAGGTGTTAAATTTCTTAAAGTAATAGTATATGTTTCAAAAAAAATTAGATTTTTATAAATTTTAGAAACTAGTGTATATATATAACTTTGCACATATGCAGATTTATAGGTGAGTGCATATGTACTAATACATATATGTACTCATATACATACATACATATATATATGTATCCTGCTTTTTAGAAAGTCATCAGTTTTGACAGAATTGAAATTGACCACAGATTTCACCTATTTCAATTCTCTCATATTTCAGGTTAGGCTTGAATCTGGAAAGTTTAAATATTTTGTCCCAAATTAAAAAGATAATTTAAAAACAAAACCAAGGTTTTCTGAAAGCATTGTCTTCATGAAATTCTTTGGATAAGCCATTCATATTTTTGTACTGTATATATGTACACATTTATATATAATCTAATATTTATATCCTTTTAAAATTTCTATACAAATATTTCAATATACTCATAGATATGTTTATATATATTTTCCTTGTTTCTATGTACATATTATCCAGTTTTACATGTTTATAATATCCAGTTTTATACACACTTGAAATCTATGTATGTGTGTGTATATATCTGTGTATGTATGGGGAGCTTGTCCAAAAGATGCATGTCATATTTTATAGTAAAGTGGAAAGTACGCTAGAGTTGAAATCATAAGACATGGATTCTATATTTAAATTAATATTTTTGGGCGCCTGGGTGGCTCAGATGGTTAAGCATCTGCCTTCGGCTCAGGTCATGATCCCGAGGTCCTGGGATCGAGTCCCGCATCGGGCTTCCTGCTCCTTGGGAGCCTGCTTCTCCCTCTGCTTCTCTCTCTCTCTCTCTCTCTCTCCCCCCATCTGTCTCTCATGAATAAATAAATAAAATCTTTAAAAAAAATTAATATTTTTATCAAGCAAATCTTACACATTTTGGTCTTTAGAGCTTCATCCATATTAGAGACATTCATTATTGCTTGTCTGTTCCAAGCTCTTATGTGAATTGACTCAGTCATATAAATATTTATGTAATGATTGCCATTATCATTTTTATTTTACAAATGAAGAAAATGAAAATTAGAGTGTTTGAATAGCTTGGCCAAAATCATACGGCCTATAAGAAGGCAAACTGGAATCGAAGACAAGCAATTGTCTCCCCAAACTAAACTCTTAATTACTATGTGGCATTGCATTTATATTATGAAACACATCTGAAGTTTGGTTTTAGGTGTAATGTTCCAATGTTCTCCCTCTGTTTATGTCCACAATAGGACTGGGGTGTATAAAAACCAAGAACATTGCTTTATATTTTTAAAAAGTCAGCATAATCTCAATTTTCTAACTGAAATTAACTGTCTTACCAAAGTGTTAATATAACCAAATAACAAGCTACTCATTTTAATATAAGTGGATTAGTGAGGCTTTTAAAAGCTACCTCTTTGTTCTGATGGTTGACTTGTCTCCATAAATACCTTTGTGAACACTCAGATAATCATATTTGGATTAAATTTCAGATAAAAAATTACAATTTTTAAAAGTCACACTGTTACCAAACTTTTAAGATTTTGAAATATTTTATGAGATTCTTCAAATTCTCCTAGTAATGTGAGCAAGTCTGATGTTGTTTATTATTGTCAGAATAAAAATTATTATGACCTGATAAGTTTATATTCTAAAAGCAGAGAAGGCTAATTAAAAATGTATGTTTTTTCAAAACATGATATATTTTTAATTTTTTTACTTTTTTTTAAAGTTTTTATTCAAGTTCCAGTTAGTTAATTCAGTGTAATATTAGTGTCGGTGTACAATATTGAATGATACAACAGTTCCATACAACATGAGGTGCTCATTACAAGTGCCCTCCTTAATCTCCAGCACCTATTTAACCCATCCCCCCATCCACCTCCTCTCTGGTAACCTTCAGTTTGTTCTTATAGCTAAGAGTCTTTATATATTTTTTAAAGATTTTGTTTATTTATTTGAGAGAGAGAGAAAGAGAGCATGAGCCGGGGATAGAGGTAGAGGGAGAAGAAGCAGCAGACTCCCCGCTGAGCAGGGAGCTGGATGTGTGACTCAATCCTAGGACCCCGGGATCATGACCTGAGCTGAAGGTAGTTGCCTAAGGACCAAGTCACCCAGGAGCCCTAGCTGAGAGTCTTTAAAATGCAATATTTTAATAGGAAAAAATAACAGATAATAAACAATTAAAATAATTTATATATCCACTAAATAGAAGCTAAATTTCTTTATACTGAATAATTTTTGTTTTTACTTTATTCAATTAAGCACAGATTAAATTTAATTCAACAAATATCTATTAATACTCTATATTTTTAGATTCTTAACTCTAATTCTATCTTTGTGCCATTAGAGTTCATTTCTGTTTTGATTCAAGGCCAAAAGGTAGCCTTTATGAGAACATAAATAGTAGCTCAGTATTTGCTATATCAACCACTCTGAATAGTTTTTCTCAGTATACTGTAAGATAATTTAGAAGCAATCTCTAAATCAATATTAGGACTACTCTAGGAAAATGAGCTTCTTCATAGCAACTCTTGGGCTCTCCTATTGTTCTTTAGCCTACATCTACCACTTGGAAGATGTGAAAGTCCTTTGTGTGCCTCCATTTAAATTCTGTATGTGTGTGTGTACAAGGTGTATGTGAATCTATATGCGAATACATTTACATATATACACACACACACAACTTGTATAACACATTTCATATGCATACACATTTACACACAACTACAGAAAGAAACAATCATTTTCTATTTGCAAATACCATATTTTAGTTGTATCTGGAATTTTTTACTTTGGCATGTGCCCCAAATCACTTGGGCTGTTAGGTTTCAAAGTCATACGGCACCACTCTCAATTCATAGTGGAATACACAGCAGGGAAATAAAGGAGATTAAGATAGCAGGCTGGAGGGTACGGAATAGAATAGGGGATTGAAAATCAGTGGGGGAACAAAAACAAAGTAAATTAAAAAAAGACACCTGAAGTGGAGAAAGGTGTGGGAGGCTGGTGAATTCTAGAGGTAACAGAAGTTGCCACAAGCAACATTTACCATAATCTTTCAAGGAAGGTTTGCAGGAGGAAATTAAACCTGCCTGGGATCGCTGAGCTCAAGCCTTTTTTAGGAGTAAAGCAGCAGAGTGAGGATGATCTGGTAATACAAGGATGGAGGGCTTGCATCCAGGAAGATGTGACAAGATGTTAACAAAAATAACAAAAGGTTTGACACAAACAATGATGGGGTTTGGCAATATAGGTTCGGTTCGGTGGGGTGAGGTCTGGAGCCGAAGGTCAAGAAAAAAATCTTGAGATGTCTGGTGCAAAATAGCGGTTTCTTAAAGCACGGGAACAGGACCGGTGGGCAGAAAGAACTGCTGCCCCAGGGTTGAGAGGAGTGGCTGATTATATACTGTGGGGCTGGGGGAAGTAAGGAAAAGGGAGGTTTTCAAAAGGATTTTCATATGCTAAAGAGGACATACGAGAGACACCAGAGGACTTGTCATTGTTAAGGTAAGGTTGTTTTCCTTCTAGCAAGTCATTAACATTAAGATAGTTGGTAGCTTCCTGGAGCAACATTACACTCTGCCCACTTCAAGAATCTGTCCATGGGCTACAGGTTATAAGGACATTTAATTGTGTCTACGTTTCCTTTTGGAAATGTAGGCCATTGATGGAAATGCTTTGTTCTTGTAAACTGCTAAGACTTTTGTAAACTGAAGAACACTCCTGTCTTGCAGGATTGTGATTTCTATATGTTAACTCTTTGTTTTCTCTTTCCTTAGCTTTAGGGCAGCCAGGAGTGCCTGAGGAATGTTACAGATATCCCATGGGGGAAGGGAGTTGTGGGGTGTCAGCTTCTGCTTTGTCCTCAGCTTGCCTTCTGTTCCATCATCAACAACAACAACAAACCCCACCCAGCTGGATTCAGGAAGTGTGCATGAAAGTTTTTAGGTAGAAAAATAACTTACAAAATTTACACAGTAGGGCTCTTTGGTCTTTAGGGTGATTGCCAAATGTGTCTCATATCATTTTAACAATGCATAGGCATTAGAGATTTTCACTAACATTAGGATTTCCAAATAATTACTAAAAAAGGCCAACTTCCAAAAATTTCAGAGGGAAATCCATGCACTTCATTTCCCTAAAGCAGTGATGCAGGGAGATAGGTTTTGTCGTTCCGTAGCCTTTAAAAAAGAATGATTTGTTGGGGGCCAAAGGATGTGGATAGTATATCATCTTCTGATTAAAATATGGCTTTAATTTTATGTGGTTTCATTATAATTGAGTTTTTAAGTTTCAAATTCACTTATTCAGTTTAAATTTTCTCTTTGTTTTTTTTTAATTGTATAATTATGACTACGTGTAAAGAACTTTTTCACTTTGTCACTCTTTTCTCTACCTAAGCTGTACCTGATGAGCCTAGCTAAAGACAAAGCACAAGTTGACACCCTGCAACCTCCCCCCACCCCCCACTCCTCGGTGGGACCTGTGTGACATTCTTCCAGGAATCTCCCAAATCTCTTGATGTTAATGCCTTGCTAGAGGGGAAAAACCGACCTTAACTTGACAATGGCCAGGCCTCCGATATCTTGCCGGTATCTCATAGGTCCTTCTTAGCATATGAAAGTTCTTTTGAAACCTCCCTTTTCTTTACCTCCCCCAACCCCATAGTATATAATCAGCCACCCCTCATAACCCCGGGGCAGCAGCTCTTTCTGCCCACAGGTCCTGTCCTCATGTTTGAAGAAACCACCATTTTGCACCAAAGGCATCTCAAGAATTCTTTCTTGGTCGTTGGCTCCGGACTCCACCCCACTGAACCTCATCTATATTCCAAAACCCCATCATACCTGGTCCGGCAGGTGATATAAAGTATTTCCTAAAATGTACGGAAATTGGAGACAAGCAGTTTTTTTTATTTTTCTTTTTAAAAAGATTTTACTTATTTATTGACAGAGACAGAGCACAAGCAAGCAAAGTGGTAGGCAGAAGCAGAGAGAGAAGCTGACTCCCCGCTGAGTAGGGATCCCAGGACCCTGGGATCAAAACCTGATCCGCAGGCAGAAGTTTAACCGACTGAGCACCCCCAAACATTTTCTTTTGATTAGAATTGTTAACACAAATTATTCTTGGGCAGTGGGGATCCTATTTTGCAGGAAATACAAGAATTGTGAAAAATGAACACATCTTCATTACTAAGGGTTACGATGTATTTTATTTTTGGAAGGTCTTATCTGATTATCCCTAGAAATTGTTTTTTTTTTAAATTTAGGCAAAAACATGAAAAAAATTTCCTCTATTTTATCTCATGAGTATAAGTGACACTGCTAACAATTAATCTAGCTGAAAATTAACTAACAGCTGCCTTTACTAACATGCGCAACATCATCATTCTGATTTTTGCAAATGTTTTTATTTTGGAGCTCTTCCAGTTTTTTTAAGTGTGATTTAGTGCTAATCAATTTTATTCAGACAACTAGGAAAATGATATATGCTATACCAGTATTTGCTGTGTGTGTGTGTGTGTGTGTGTGTGTGTGTGTGTGTGTTCTGTATTTGAAAAGGAAAGAAGATGTAAGAAAAAGTCATTTTGTTGCTTAAAGATCTCTGGAGTCACTTGACATGTCAACGACCACTTTATAGTCTGAGACTATCTGGTCATGAGATCCAAATCAGGCCATTCATCCTATCATTCTTGACAGAATATCAAGAACATTTCTCTTTCCCTAGATTTATGATGTTGCTATCTATTCTTTTGAGAGTTCTGTGAATGTAACTTATTTCTGACACTCTTTTTCACTTTTTTTCATACATTTCTGACCTTATATAAGAATAAAGGAAATGTTAGCATGGTTGATGTGATACTCATACTATTTCTACCCAAATTCAATACTGGCAATGAATTGTCTAAATGTTTCTTAAGCAGGTAATCTGGAGAAAATCACAAGATCATACTCTTCATGGGACAGCCAGATCAATGAACCAAAGAGAAACTTCTAGATGAAAGGAAGGAACCCGAGATTCAAGCATTCATGACTTTAATTATAATTATAGTGGTAGACTAACACATTTTGTATTATTGATAAACATAATTACTTTTATACAGCTGAAAATATGCTTAATTTTTTTAGCAGCTAATTCACATATTAATTAGGAATTAATGTGTATCTATTCTCGACAGCTGGGGTTAGATAAGAAATCAGAATGTATCTACTTTTTTACACTTTTTTTCCCCCCATGGAAAATTTGTTTTTATTTAAAGCAATAGAAGAAAAAATAATTTTCTCAATGGTTATTTAGTCAGTGTCAGATTTGTTTCAGTGTCAGTTTATGACCAATTTTGCAACATTTTCTTTACTCAAAGTAAGTAGAATATGTATTATTTTCTCTGGCAGAATCAAAATTTACCCAAGAATTAGAGAAAGACAATAGCTATTTATGGAGCAGCAACTGTAGCAATATTCTTCCTCTTCTCTGCAACACAAGGTCCACATAAGTTAACATATTTTCAACTTCTCAGTGCTTATGGATTTTCCCGATTCGCCACTGTAATTTAGAATGTTGTTAATGCTATTTGAAGGGTTTAAAATCATGCTATAAAATATTTAACAATTGGTATAGTCTCTAATCTTTTCCTTCTGAAAGATTATTCCATTGAGGCTTGTCACTAAATTAAAACCTTTTTATTACCTTTTAATCCTTTCTCCTTCAGATAATTATTCAGACACCCCCCAAAATTTAAAGCTAATGGTCATATAGGTTTTGTTGTTATTTTTGCTTACAGATATTGTTTTGGAAATACCATAGATCTTTAATAACTTTTATGTTCCAGTTGAACTTTTCAAATACATTTCCCAAGTTCCAACAATAATCCCTACAGTTTATTTATTTATTTATTTAGAGGGAAGGAAGGGGACAGAGTAAGAGAGAGAGAGAGAATCCCAAGCAGGTTCCTATATTATAATTAAAGTTGGCTTTTAATGGATATCCTATTTATAACTTTAATATAACATATCTCTGGGATTTTATGATGCTACCTAAATTAATTGATGGCTCACACATACTAAAACTTGTTAGACTTAGTTTAACTTAGTTATAGAATAGAATTTTATTATAAAATTATAAGGTATTTTGCCAAATCTAGTTGGAAAATTATAGGGATACTGTTTACAAATTTCATTGTTCATTTTTAAATACCAAAAGTTTTTATCTTTGTGTGTTATCTGAAGAAGATTCCTTAGGATAAAAAATGCAGAATTATGATCACTTTTTAAAAAGATAATTTACTTTAAAGCAATTTTGTTATTTTTGCTGAAGGTTTAGCACAATATGTAGAATATAGATGGTTTATAGATAGAGATTGTATATAATATAAAATATAGATGGTCTATAGTGGTCCTGCAATATTCATTTATTTTCATTTCTTCTTACTAAAACTTTGTGTTTTATTTAATTCAGTTGTTTTCTTTGATTAATACTCAGGTTGATTCATTTGTAAGTCTATTTCAATTATTGATTTTTTAAAATATGTAATTCCAAAAGAGTTGAATTATTAAGAAATATCTAGTCCAACTTTAGTAAGAGAACTTTGCTTTCACAGTCCAAAGACAATGTTCTCTGTTGTTCATTAGCTTAAATTCTATGCTAGTTATGTTTCTGGCAAGATTTTTACCTTAGCTTGCTCAAACACTTAAAATAGTAATCATTACAAGGTAGTTAAAGATTTAATAAAGCACATTGTACAAAGAAGTTGAAAATCTATCTAAAATAAAAAAATGCTCATTTTTTAAAAGGCTGATTGACATAATGACAATTGCTATATTATTACTATATATCTTTGTAAATTGATATACATCTAAGAACTACTGAAACATGTCATTAATCATTAGTTAAAGTAAAAAACCTTGAACAGATATCCCCAAACTGCTTCAAGCATTCATGTTTTCTGCACTTGAAATGGGCAGTTTTACTAAACACTTTCCTGAAGTGAATACTAGAATATTAGAATCTAGGCCTGTAAATTGAATTTAATGTCAAAGGAAAGTCTTATCCTCCATATTCTATATATTGATATGATTATATGAAGCATCTTAAGCCTGTTGATAACTAGAATTTTCAAAGTAATTTAAATTTATTTTGAAACATGAAATATTTAATAACATGTACCTAGTTATAATTACATGGGAAAATTAAAAAGCTAAAGATACATATGAGGTGCAAAAACATAATTCAGCTAAATTATATTGTTTATTATTACTACAATATAACATATTCACCTAAACCAGGGAGTGGCAATCTATTTTCCATAGGGGGTTGGATAACAAGGCCGTAAAGTTTCTGAGCAACTATTTAGCACTGCTATTGTAATGTAAAAGCAGCCACAGAAAACACATAAACACCTTCTCCCATTCTGTTGTCTTTTGGTTTTGTTGACTGTTTCTTTTGCTGTGCCGGGATCCAAAGGGGTACGTGCACCCCGATGTTTATAGCAGCAATGTCCACAATAGCCAAACTGTGGAAAGAGCCAAGATGTCCATTGACAGAAGAATGGATAAAGAAGATGTGGTGTATATATATATATATATATATACACATGGATATACATAGAGAGAGTGGAATATTATGCAGCCATCAAAAGGAATGAAATCTTGTCATTTGCAACAACATGGTATTATGGGTATTATGTTGAGCGAAATAAGTCAATCAGAGAAAGACATGTGTCATATGATCTCACTGATATGAGGAATTCTTAATCTCAGGAAACAAACTGAGGGTTGCTGGAGTGGTGGGGGGGTGGGAGGGATGAGGTGGCTGGGTGATAGACATTGGGGAGGGTATGTGCTATGATGAGCGCTGTGAATTGTGTAAGACTGTTGAATCACAGATCTGTACTCTGAAACAAATAATGCATTATATGTTAAAAAAAAAAGAAGAACATAGCAGGAGGGGAAGAATGAAGGGGGGGATATCGGAGGGGGAGAAGAAGCATGAGAGACTATGGACTCTGAAAAACAAACTGAGGGTTCTAGAGGGGAGGAGGTGGGGGGATGGGTTAGCCTGGTGATGGGTATTAAAGAGGGCACATACTGAATGGAGCACTGGGTATTATTGACAAACAATGAATCATGGAACATTACATCAAAAACTAATGATGTAATGTATGGTGATTAACATAACATAATAATAAAAAAAGAAAATACATAAACAAAGGAGTGTGAAGGTGGCTGTGTTCCATTAAAACTTCATTTATGAAGAAACAGAAACTGTACAGTCCACCAAATTGTAATTGGTGGATTGCCTTTCCCAACATTATGTTGCCATAACAAGCTTGCAATTTCTTTTCTTTTTTTTTTTAAGATTTTATTTATTTATTTATTTGACAGAGATAGAGAGAGAGCACAAGTAGGCAGAGCGGCAGGCAGAGGGAGAGGCAGAAGCAGACTCCCCACCGAAGAGGGAGCCCATCACGGGGCTTGATCCCAGCACCCTGGGATCATGATCTGAGCCGAAGGCAGCCACTTAACCAAGCCACCCAGGCACCCTTCAAGCTCACAATTTCTGAATGAAATACTGTTCTAGTTGGATGTTTTGTGAAGTGGGCGCTCGATCAACATTTATCCACGTTCAGCCCAACTGTGTGATGAGATAGGCCATTCCTCATCATTATAATATAAAGGAACACAACCATGAGCTTTTTTTTTTTACAAATGGAGTTTTAAATCTTGGGGAAACTTTTTTTCTTTTTAAAGGAATACTTCTAGGGAGAGGGAAGTATAAAAATATGTTATATCAGATAATGATTAATATATTCAAACAACCATTTCCTTAGACATTGATGTTTTATTCTAGTGTGACATATTATATCCATAAAACATCAATCAACAGAAATACTTTAATATACATGCACCTATGTGTAAATACGTGTGTGTACACACACATTTATACATATATACATATATATCTAAGTGCACATATCAGATTGGTAGTTAATTTGGTGCCAGTGATATATTTATACTTATATAGGCTTCTGTGTTATTCTAAAATTTAATTTTGTTTCTGCTGAGTGTCTGGGTACATAATCCATGTATGATATTTAAATTTCTAGGATGGTTTTCTATTTGCCTGACACTCAAAATATAAGCAACAAATGTGAATTCTTCACTAGATCTATACTTTTCAGGGGTATCACGAAGGTAGATGAAATACACTGGCTGCAATAATATGAAGCTTGTATTGGATTTCAGTGTGTGGCTTTAAAACCCCAGGCATGGTGCAATTTTCTGAATTATTCACACATAATCACTCCAGGGGATTACATTTAAGCGTGATGGGAAAGTACCTTAAAGCAGGCAGCTATAAAGAGTCCTGTTCTGTAGTTGATATTCAGAATACATTAAGGATGATGATAACACAATGTCCATGACCTCAATGTGTTAAATTTACCTATTCAGACATGATGGTAGAGATGATGATGATTTCAGATGTCTCAGATAAGCATTTAATCACCATTTTCTCCACTTATTTGTTATTAGAGAAATATACATTTAGAAGAAGGAAAAGAAGGCTAATTCACTAGGTGGTATTGATTTTACATAATATATAGTTACAAATGCCCATCAAAGGTATGGCTATCAGAAATAATGAAATAAGTAAATTGTGTCTCTTAAACTACTAACAGAAGAATACTGTTATTACTGCTGCTAATAATCATGCTTTTTAACAAAGGCATACACTATTTTCAGAATATAAGAGAAATGTAAGCAAAATTACATCTCAAATAATCTAAAATTCATAATTAATTTATTTGAATATTAGAAATGATCTAGTGCAAGGTAGAATATCACAACTTACTTACTTACTTTATTTATTTATAGGGGAAGAGGGGGGCAGAGGGAGAGGGAGACAGAGAATCCCAAGCAGGCCCCATGCCCAGCACAGAGCACCCTGGGGGTCCTGATCTCATAACCCTGAGAGATCATGGAAATCAAGCAGAAATGGAGAATTGGAAGCTTAACCAACTGAACCACCCAGGCACCCATAGAATTTCATAAGTTTAAAAAATGTAAAGCAACTTTTGGATATCCAGGTATAGTACACAAAGAAAAAAATACAGTCCAGTGATAATTAAAATTAGGTTAACATTACAACATTTGCATAATTTTATAACACTTGCTTTCATAAAGTTTGTCCTCATTTGCAAATCCTGTCTTCTCAATCCATAAGGTACCCAGCTTTTATCATCCAAATATATAGCTGTATACAACTGCTTTGATGACTGAGACATGTGAAAAAGCCTAGATGCTGGAATGAGCTTGGCAGGAATGACACTTTGAAAAGAACTAGTATGCAATTCACTGAGCAAGAGCATGACTAGGAAAAGATTAATCTTACAGGCCTAGAACCTATATGAATCCATCCACTGGAGTGGTGGGGGGTGGGAGGGATGGGGTGGCTGGGCGATAGACATTGGGGAGGGTATGTGCTATAGTGAGTGCTGTGAATTGTGTAAGATTGTTGAATCACAGACCTGTACCTCTGAAACAAATAATACATTATGTGTTTAAAAAAAAAGAAGAACATAGCAGGAGGGGAAGAATGAAGGGGGGGAATCGGAGGAGGAGACGGACCATGAGAGAAGATGGACTCTGAAAAACAAACTGGGGGTTCTAGAGGGAAGGGGGTGGGGGGATGGGTTAGCCTGGTGATAGGTATTAAAGAGGGCATGTACTGAATGGAGCACTGGGTGTTATACGCAAACAATGAATCATGGAACACTACATCAAAAACTAATGATGTAATGTATGGTGATTAACATAACAATAAAAATTTTAAAAAAAGTCCATCCACAAACCATGGTAAATTTCAGTTGCCATAGATGCCTATTAGAAGGCTTAAAGCAGCACGATGACAGAATATTCGATGTAAAAAAATGTCACTGGGAACTCTGGTGATAAATCATTAAAAAGCAAAATTGGAAGTTGATTATCGGGCAGATTCAAGACATATTTCAAACGGAAAAAACTTCTGATGGAATGTTCATAGGGGATGAGGAGCAAAGTAGGGTGGAAATGAAATATGCTGGAATAGAAACAGATTGTAGACAGGTGGAAACAGAGAAGCAAAGTTCAGTTTAATTTACCAGGAAGATGTCCAACAAGATTTCACAGCAGCGGATGGATAAGTTTGGAGTTTAGAACGTATGTCCCAAGTCAGGAAATACATTTAAGAGTTGTCAGCATGAAAATGGCACTTAAAGCATTTTTAAAAGGAAAATGGATCAGAGATATGTCTACCAGTGAATACTCAGATTGTATTAGGAAAGCCAATATTAACTCTGTATTCTCCAGTTTTTTTCTGCTAAATCTCATGTGGCCTTTGTTGAGAACTGAAGGAGGTGAGAAGAAAACGGTTTTATTTAGGCAAATACTTTTGTATATCTTTTACTTTACTGTTTAATTGACACGATTATAGCCTATATATATATATATATATATACATACATATATATATACATATACACATACATATATATATAAATCAGTTTAATAAAACAGTTGTTCCTTATTGATTTTAGCAAATATTATTTACTACAGATAAGAAACTTGTTGTAGGGAAAATAAATGTTATGAGAAGTATGATTTACAACTAAAGTTAAGTAATTATTTAGTATCATTGATTTTATTATATGAGCCTGGTATAATGTTTTTAATAATTAGTCAAGAAATGAAACCAAGATTCAAAATTTTAAAAATCAAATCAAATCAATCAATCAATAAAATATGCACTCATATATTTAAAAGATTTTTTTCTTTAGGTTTACTTAGCAGCTACTTTTCTCATAGGCTATTTTTTTTCCACAGAAAACATTATATTTGAGAAAATTTATTTTATACTTTGTGAACACAAAATTCATTAAATTTCTAGTTGGCTTTAGGCTGAAAGGTATTTTTGAGGTTAAGGGGAAAATAGTAAAGCAAAAGGAGGTAATTTAATCAAATTTAAAGCAAAAGGAGGGGAAAAAAATGTTTCCCAGGATTTCAAGGATGAAACTGTTGTGGAACCTGGACGGGTTTGCCCGATGAAAGAACAAAGTGGCACCCAGAGATCTTGGGGGAGAGGAGGTTTATTTAAGGCTGGCAGGCTCAGAGGAGGGTCTGAGCCCCAAGCACAAACAAAGGGGGTAATTTATACATTTCTACTTCAGCATACTGGGCACTTTTTGCTGGCGTGGGAAATGGGGCAGGGAGAGGAACCCGGATTGGCGCGTGCGGGAAGCAGAGCAGAGAGAAGACCCCGGAAGAGCCCCGGGGCAGAGACTGGGTCTCCCTTGCTGGCTTGGTCAGCCATCTTAGGACACAGATTTTTCCTTATTAAAACCACTTTTAAAGGAAAAATACCTATGATACTTACACCAAGTAGTTGTATTTCTTCATGCCCTACAGCCTCAGATCTTTGAAGAAGACAAAAGTTTTACTTAAAAAAAACCCCAAAAAACAAAAACACAGTGTCTCACATTTGTAAGGTGTTCAAAAAATATTTATTGATTTGATAAAGATTGCTGCTTGGTAGTAATGTTACACTAATTTGAATGACTGACTATGCAAGTATATTTCTTTGAAAGTATTCCTTAATTTAGAATTTTATTTGGCATGCTTTTACAGTGATTTTAATAGAAAGAAGATTTTATAATAGTCTTACCAGAGAAAGAAAATACACATAAAAAGATATCTCTGATAAATGACTAGAGAACTTGCTAAGAATAAAGACTCTCCACTTATTATTATAATTCTAAATTTAGATTGGTAAGTATTAATTTCAAAAATATTAAACTTCAAGTAACTGAGATAGTATATGGAAAGTGTGTAGAACAATACCTAGTACCCAGAATAGCAAATGCAAGGAACTCTTAAAACTTAAGAATTAGAAAACAAATGAAACAAGTAAAATGTGGACAAAAGATCTGAACAGACACCTCAGCAAAGATATACAAATGGCAAATAGGCACATGAAAAAATATTCAACCGCATATGTCATTAGAGGATTTGAAATCAAAACAACAATGAGATACTACTACACACATATTAGAATGGTCAAAATCCCAAACACAGAAAACACCAAATACTGGCAAGGATAAGAAGACCCAAGAACCCTCATTCATTGCTGGTGGAAATAAAAAATGGTATAACCACTTTTGAAGAGAGTCTGGCAGTTTCTTAGAAAGCTAAACATACTCTTACTGTACAATTCAGCAATCATGCTCCTTGGTATTTACTCAAATGAGTAGAAAACTTACATCTACACAAAACCTTGTATATCATACATGTTTATAGCAGCTTTATTCATAATCATCAAAAATTAGAAGCAGTCAAGATGTCCTTCAATGGAAGAATGGGTAAATTGTGTACATCCTGACATTGGTATATTATTTAGCACTAAAAAGAAACAAGCTACTAAGCCATGAAAAGACCTGGAGGAATCTTAAATATATATTGTTAAGTGAAAGAATCCAAATGAAAAAAGCTACATACTATGTTATTCCACCTTTATGACATTTGGAAAAGGCAAAACTACGGAGACAGTAAAAAGTTACCAACCATGGGTTCAAGGGGAGAGAGGGGTGGATAAATATGTGGATCATAGGGAATATTTTAGGACAGTAAAACTATTCTGTATGACACTGTAACGGTGGATATATATTATCATACCTTCTTCAAAACCCATAAAATGTACAGCACAAAGAGTAAACCTTAATGCAAACTATAAACTTTACTTAATAATGATTCAATATTGGCTCATCATTGTAACAAATGTACCACATTAATGCAAGATTTTGATGGTAGGGGAACTGGGGTAACAGGAAAGGTGTATATGAGAACTTTCACTACTTCCTACTTAATTTTTCTCTGAAACCAAAAGTGCACTAAGAGCAAGTCTATCAATTAAAAAACAAAACAAGCAAAAAAGAAAAAAGAAAATGTTAATTCTATGTCTTTTACCTGCAGAGCTCTGGGAAATTTATATAACATACTAAAGTAGTTCCAGTCTCATGAATATTAAATGAGATGATGCACTTAAAATGCTAAATATATACCTTGGCATCTGATAACCATCAATAAAAGATTGCTGTTTTTGTTGATGATTATGCTCCTGTGAGAACTGTTATCTGGAAAACCACCATCAGAATTTAAATTTTGTGATATCATAATTTAAATAACTTCAGAAAAATTGGAAAGAGCAAAATATGAATTGGGCATTTCTAAACAAACCACAGAAGCAAATGACTGGAATTAATAAGGCAAAAAAAAAAGTTAAAAAAATTGAATAGATTTCTTAAAGCAAGCAAATGGATCCTATTGAATAAAGAAACAATGAAGTATCACTTGATGACCAAAAGCATACCCCTGCTTCTCCTTAATTAGTTTTTGTCATCTCCAGAAAGAATTGTTGTCAAACTCTAAACAATGGGCAAAAAAAATTTTTTTTAAATTATCACACTCAAATATTGATGGCCAGGTCAGGGAATAAAACAATACCTGAAACTAATCTAATATTTATAAGAAAGCTCACATCTACAAATCAGAAGTACAGAAACATATGTACTTTCAGAACAATAGTCAAGGAGAGAAACCACGGAGAATGGCCCACATCCAAAAGAATGAAGGCAAATATTATTGCAATTTTCCAAAATGGGAAATAAGGGGATTTTAAAACTACATACCAATTAGCCAATAAACTTGACATGTGTCTTTGGCACAATTCTAAAACAGATTATGCAGCAGATGGTTTGTGAGCATTTCACAATTATAGTGTTGATCACTAGGCACCAACATGAATTTACATTGTGCAAATTGTACCAAAATAATTTCCTTTCCATTACCATTGTGTCACGTAGGCCAGTGGATATAGAAATCCTAACATCTTGAATTCAGCAAAGAATTTTACAAGATTTATATCAAAATTTATGTGTGATTTTTAGAAAGTTCTCTGGCACGAAAATACTGTCACAGGGAAATTTTGTCACTGAATGACTCCAACTAATTCTCATTATAAATTTGTTGCAATGGTTCTGAATAAGTATTGTTTATCAGAAACACCTGTGGAGCATTTTCTAAAAACATGTACTTAGGTCCAGGCCTTACCCCAGATACACTGATTCAGTAAGTCTGGTTATACCTAGGCTATTTCATATAGTAATTTGTAAAATAATAGAATGCAATTAATTTTTCAGTTTAATCTAAGGAAATTAATATTATTTATAATTATCCTTTCAGTTTTGGGGCTGTACTATTTTTGTTTCATTAATGACTTTATTCTACCTTTAACTATTCTCTAACTATTTCATTGCTAATTCAAATCATTATAGTGACATTATTTTCAGTTTTTACATTAAACTTTATTTCCTAACATTAAATATATATATATATATATATATATATATAAAGATTTTATTTATTTGACAGAGAGAGAGAGAAAGCACAAACAGGGGGAGTGGCAGGCAGAGGGAGAGGGAGAAGCAGACTCCCCACTGAGCAGGGAGCCCAACGCAGGGCTCGATCCCAGGACCCTGAGATCATGACCTGAGCCGAAGGCATATGCTTAACAAACTGAGTCACCCAGGCGCTCCTAACATTAAATATATTTTTGACATAGCATGCAGAGTAACCCTTTATTTTTTTAAGATTTTATTTATTCATTTGAGACACAGAGATACAGAGAGAGAGAGCATGAGCAGGGGGGGAGAGGCAGAGGGAGAGGGAGAAGCAGGCTCCCCGCTGAGCCAGGAGCCCAATGTGGGGCTCCATCCCAAGACCTTGGGATCATGACCTGGGCTGAAGGCAGACGCCTAACCATCTGAGCCACCCAGGCGCCCCAGAGTAACCCTTTAAAAGATAAGTAATATCATATTATGAATCCTCTTGAAAACCTTCAAGGACTTCCCTTCCTATATGAGTTCAAAACTTTCCCCTTGAGGTTCAGTATAAAGGAGTTCTCTGTCACCCCTCATCACTCGCTTCCTGATGACTTCTTTGTCTTTCACTCCACTTTGGCCAGACTGGTCTTTTTTATTATTTTTCAAACAAGCCAGGAATGCCAACACTTTGGTGTCTTTGCCTTTGCAGTCTCTCTACCCCAGATATCTGCAAGGATCATGCCCTCACTATTTACTTAATTTATTATCTATCTCCCACACAAGATTTTTTTTGTCTATTTTGTTTGATGTTATATCCACAGGTACTTAATTGTGTCCATATATTAAGTAGAGCATATATTAATGAACGGATATGTAAAATAGTTTCTGTCCCTAAGCATTTAAAATATAATTACTGGCCTACCTCATTTTACTGCACTTCACTGTATTGCCCTTCACACATACTGCCTTTTTTACAGAATGAACTTTTGTGGCAACCCTGCTTTGAGCAAGTCATTTGGTGGCTTTTTTCCAGCAGCATTTGTTCACTTCATGTCTCTGTGTCATTTTAACAATTCCTAAAATATTTCAAACTTTCTCTTTGTCATTATATTTGTTATGATAATCTGTGATCGATGATCTTTGATGTTATTCTTCTAATTGTTTGGGGGTATCACAAACTGTACCCCTAGAAGATGGTGAACTCAATAAATGTTGATCATTCCACAGACCAGCTGTTTCCCCATCTCTCCCCTCTCCTCAGGCTTCCCTATTCCCTGAGACACAACGACACTGAAATTAGGCCGGTTAATAACCCCACAATGGTCTCTAGATGTTCAAGAGAAAAAATAGTATGTCTCTCACTTTAAAAAGCTAGAAATCATTAAGTTTGGTGAGGAAGGCATGTTGAAAGCTGAGAGAGGCTGAGAGCAGGGACTTGTGTACCAAACAGTTTGCCAAATTGTGAATGAAAAAGAAAAGTTCTTGAAGGAAATTAAAAATGCTAATTCAGTGAACACACAAATAATAAGAAAGCTGAACAGTCTTACTGCTGATTTGGAAAAAGTTTTAAGGGTCTGGAGAGAAGATCAAACCAGCCACAACATTCCATTGACTGAAAGCCTAATCCAGAGCAAAGACCTAATTCTTCTCAATTCTAAAAAGGCTGAAAAAGTTTAGAAACCTACAGAAAAAAAAAATAGTTTGAAGCTAGCGCATGTTGGTTCATGAGGTTTAAGAAAATAGCTATATCCGTAACATAAAAATGAAATGAATCAGCAAGTGCTGATATTGAAAATGCAGCAAGTTATCCAGAAGACCTAGCTAAGATAATTAATGATGATGGCCACACTAAACAACAGATTTTCAATGTAAATGAAACAACCTTCTATTGGAAGAAGATGCCATCTAGGACTTCATAGCTAGAGAGGAGCAGTCAATGCCTGGCTTCAAAGCGTCAAAGGATAGTCTGCCTTTCCTGTTAGGGGCTAATGTGGCTGGTGACTTTCAGTTGAAGCCAATACTCATTTACCATTCTGAAAGTTGGGAGCCCTTAAGAATTACACTAAATCTACTCTGCCTGTGCTCTATAAATTTAACAACAAAGCCTGGATGACAGCACATCTCTTTACAACATGGTTTACTGGGTATATTAATCACACTGTTGAGAACTACTGCTCAGAAAAAAAGCAAATCAGAAAAAAAACATTCCTTTCAAAATATTGTTATTCATTGCCAATGCACCTGATTACCCAAGAGCTCTGATGGAGATGTACAATGGAATGAATGTTGTTTTCATGGCTGCTAACACAACATCCATTCTGTAGTCCAAGGATCAAACAGTGATTTTTGACTTCTTCAAAGTAAATTTAAACCTTCTGGAAAGGATTCACCATTCTAGATGCCATTAAGAACATTCGTGTTTCATGAAGAGGTCAAAATATCAACATGGACAGGAATTGGAAAAATTTGATTCCAACACTCATGGATGACTTTGAGGGCTTCAGGACTTCAGTGGAGGAAGTAACTGCAGAGGTGGTGGAAACAGCAAGAGAACTAGAGTGAGAAGTGGAGCCTGAAGGTGGGACTGAATCGCTGCCATCTCATGATCAAACAGGAATGGATGAGGAGTTGCTTCTTCCAAATGAGCAAAGAAAGTGGTTTCTTGAGATGGAATCTACTCCTGGTGAAGGTGCTGCAGAGACTGTTGAAATGACAATAAAGTATGTAGAATATTACATAATCTTAGTTAATAAAGCAGCAGCAGGATTTGAAAGGATGGGCTCCAATTTTGAAAGAAGTACTACTATGGATAAAATGCTATCAAACATCTCATGCTAGAGAGAAATTGTTTGTGAAAGGAAGAGTCAACTTTTGCCTCAATCTTCGATATAGTTCTACTTTTAAAAATTGCCACAGCCCCCCACCCTTTAGCACCCAACACACTGATCAGTCAGCAGCCATCAACATTGAGACAAGACCCTCCAACAACAAAAGGACTATGATTCACTAAAAGCTCAGATGATAGCTAGCATTTTTAAATAATAAATTCTCTTTAAATTAAGGTACACATATTGTTTTTCTGACATAATGCTGTTACAAACTTGATATACTACAGTGTACTGTAAATATAACTTTATGTGGATTAGGAAACCAAAAAATTCATTGGATTTACTTAATTGGGGGAATATTTGCTTTATTGACATGGTTGGAACCAAACCCACAATATCTCCAAGGTATGTCTGTACATGAATATCAAAATTATTTTTTTATATATTAAACAAATCTATTCTCCTAAAGTAAATTTGAAAATATACTTTTTACCCCATGCCCCCCAAATGCCATCTATATATACTGATTTAAGTTTATTATCCTTTAAATTTTTTCTGAGCTTATTCAAATCCTAAGATTTCATTTCAAATTTCACTAAATTTTTCTTCTTAAGTCTTTCTCATAGATAATTTCTTTCATTATTATCAAAATCTCTAGCTACTCTAGTAATATCTTTTATATCTTAGAAATCTTAGAAATGTCACTTAAGACTATTTCTATTTTCAATTTACGATCTCTCTTTTTGATCAAATGTAATTTCTGCTATGATGATGCTATTTATATAACTAACATTATATTTTCATATTAACCCTTAAAGCAGAGAAATTTGCATTTCTTCTTTCATAAAGGTTTTCCATCCACAAACTGACATAATACTTGAAATGTTATGGGGAACTAAAAAGATTTAATTCTTGCTTTCACTATCATAAGTACATATCAGTAAATTTAGTTTGTATTTGTGTTTTCTTCCTTAGACTCTGGTTTTATGTGTGTGTGTGTGTGTGTGTGTGTGTGTGTGTGTGTGTGTGTACATAAATTATATAATTTATATATTTTTTCAGTCCTATGTGATTTTCATTTCTTTTTCCTGTTTTAATACTTTAGCTATAAAACACTTTCAAATAAAATCTCCTCAGCATTTTAGAATCCCTTGTAACACAAATTGAAAACCATAGCTTTATAGTAAACTTGAAATTATTCCATGCTTACTATAGAGCAGGAAGTCTCAAACAGGATAATTTTTGCCTCCACCTTGGGGACACTTGATAATGTCTGGAGATAATTTTGATTGTCACAACTGTGGTGAAATGTTCTTCTGGCATCTAGAAAGTAGAGGGCAGAGATGCTGCTAAAACCCAACAATGCATGAGACCGCTCCCTGCAACAATAGTTATCCGGCTCAAAATGTCAAAAGTGCCATTGTGGAGGATTCCTAATATGGAAATGTGTTACGAATGAACATTTATTCATCCAAGAATATTGATAATCTTGCTGTTGGTGAATATACTCTATACGATAATGCCCTGACTACAGAATTATAAACCAGTATAAAAAATTATTTACATAAATTTTCATAACTTATTTAATTCTCATTAATGATAAGCAGGTATATCAACAACCCATGTTTTCCAAGTAACACCAATCTGGAGGTAAAAATTAAGAATTGACTTGAACCTCAAATAAATCATGTTGATTTTTACTGCTCCTATGACATACTTTATAACACAGCAAACAGCACCCAAAATTACCAACTTGTTTAGACGCCCCTTACCTTTTGCTGCTTTCTGCCTCTTACCTAACACATCTCATCCAACAGGAAATCTATAGTGTGTGCATGAAATGGATAAAAGTAATCAGGTTTTATATGAAAAAACATATATTAGTATTTGTGTATAAGCTGACCACTTTTCCTTCTTTCCAGTTCTATTCTTTTGGAGCAAGCCATCTGGACTACAGTAAGAGCCTCCAAACTGACAAGCTAATTTCTGTGCTTCCTCTCCTCTTACTACTTGTGCCCTCTCCCCCTCAGGTCACTTTGCCATATATTGGTCCAAATTACACTTTTAAGACAGAAGTAAGATCATGTTTTTCCTTCCCCAAACCTCTCCAATATATTCCCATCATCTGTAACATAACAAAAGGCAAAGGTTAACACTTCACCAAAGATATACAAATGGCAAATAAACATAGTAAAAGATGCTTAACATTATACACCTTTAGAGGATTGCAAGTCAAAACAACAAGATACCACTACACTTTGACTACAATGGCCCAAATCCAAAACACTGACAGAAACCTAATCACGTTGTGGAGCAACAGGAACTCTCATTCATTGTTGGTGGGAGTAAAAAATGGGACAGTCACTTTGGACTACAGTGGCAGTTTTTTTTACAAACCTTAACATACTCTTAGTATACAATCCCACAATCACATTCCTTGGAATTTACCCAAATGAGTTGAAACTTCTATTCACACAAAAAGCTGGCACAGGAATCTTTGCAGAAACTTTATACATAATTGTCAAAACCTGGAAACAACCAAAATGTCCTTCAGTAGGGGAATGGGTAAATAAACTGTGGCACTTCTGGACAATGGAATGTCATTCAACCCTAAAAAACAAATGAGCTATCATGCCATGGAAAAACATAGAGGAACCTTAAATGCATCTTATTAAGTGGAAGAAGCCAAACTCTAAAGGTTACATTGTATTGGTCTTCAAGGCTGCCATGACAAAATAGCAAAGACTGGATGACTTAAATATAAATTTATTTCACAGTTCTGGAATTTAGAAGTCCAAGATCAAGGTATAAATAAATTTGTTTCTCCTAAGTCCTCTCCAAGCCAAGGCTTGGAGAGAGCCACCTTCTCGCTGTCAGCCCCTGGCTCTTTCCGGGTGCCCACATGTTTCTGGTGTCTCTTTCCCTTCTCAGAAGGACACTAGTCACATTGGATTTGTGCCCCATCCTTATGAACTCATTTCACCTTCATTATTTTCTGTCTCCAAATGTAGTCACAATGTGGGCCAGGACTTCAAAAAATAAATCTGGGACAGAGAGACCCAATTCAGACTATAACAGCTACAATTATTTATGATTCCAACTATTTGACATTCTGTAAAAGGCAAATCTATGGAGAGTATAAAATCAGTGGTTTTCAGGGATTATGGAGGAAGAAAGGGTAAATAGAACACAAAGGATTTTTAGGCAGTGAAACTATTCTGTATGATACTACAATGTTAGATATCTGTCATTATACATTTATCAAAACCAATAGCTTGTATCATACCAAGAGTGAAACCCAAGGTGACCATGGACTTTGGATAATAATGATGCATCATTGTAGGTTTATTAATTTGAACAAATATGCCACTCTTGTAGGGGACAGTGGAACGTGGGGCAGAGAATATATAGGAACTCTCTGTACCTTCTTTTCCAATTGTGCTGTGAACCTAAAACCTCTCTAAGATATAAAGTTTATTAAAAATTTAAAAATGTGCTATATCAGTTTCCTAGGGATGCTGTAACAAAGTGCTACAAACTGGGTAACTTAAAACAAGAGAAATGTATTGTCTCAGGGTTCTGGATGCTAGAAGGCTGAAATCAGGTGTTGGCAAATCTGTAGGTGAATACTTCCTTGCCTCTTAGCTGTGGGTTGTTTGCTGAACGTCTCTGATGTTCTTTGACTTACAGCTGTATAACTCTACTCTGCCTTTGTCACCACATGGTGTTCACCACTGTGTCTCTGTCTTCACATGAATGTCTTTTCTAAGGGCACCAGTCATAATGGATTATGGAAACCACACTACTCCAGGATGGTATCATTACAACCAATTACACTGGCAATGACCTTATTTCCAAATAAGGTCACATTTGTGGTACTGGGGGTTAGGGCTTCAACATAGATTTTCTTTGGGAGCAGGGAGGGGGTGGGCAGACACAGACACAACTCAACCCCATCAGTGACCATGACTACATGGCTGTTTACAGTCTGGCCTCTGACTCCCCCTGAATTCAGTTTCTGTTCATCTGCTCCTCATTCATTGTGCTAAGGCTACACAGGTCTTATTGTTGCTCTGAGTTTGTCTGTTTTTGTGGCCTTTTCTGCTTAAAATAACATTTTCTGGAGATAGTTAGTGTCTCATTTCTTCACTTCATTCAGATAGCTCAGATGTGATCGCCTGAGAAAGCTTTCTCTGGCCAGTCATGCTGCCTCATGATCTCTGCTTTATTTCTCATCATAATACTTCTTGTTATTTGATGTTTGGTTTTGTTTACTATATACTTCCATTCGAGAATGCAGGGAAATATTGTATTTCCAGCCACTGGAATGGCTTAGCATATGGTATATACTCAGTGGATATATATTGAATGAGTGAATGATAAAAGTCTGATGACATATTATTAGGTGGATCACTGGTCTAATCATTGTAACCTCACCCAGAAGACCCCAAAATAATCTAAATACTCTCATACTCTTTGCAAGTATGTGTGTGTGCCATTCTTTATAACTTCCCTAATAGTGGGCTGGGTTTCCCTCTTTCTCATTACCCTGAAGTTCTTTCTTTTGCAAGTGTTTTTGCAAAATTAGAAATTGGAAAAAACACTCCTTGTATCGTAAATGTTATCTTTAAAAAGCCCTTAAGCCCCCCCTAAAAGCATAATTGTAATCATGATTTTTAAAGTATAAAACCTTGGGTGCGGGAGCCTGGGTGGCCCAGTCGGTTTAAGCGGCTGCCTTCAGCTCAGGTCATGATCCTGGGGTCCTGGGATCGAGCCCCATGTCCGGCTCCCTGCTCAGCGGAGAGCCTGCTTCTCCCTCTCCCTCTGCCTTCCACTCTGCCTACTTGTGCTCTCTCTCTATCTCTCTGTCAAATAAATAAATAAAATCTTAAAAAAAAAAAACCTTGGGTGGCAAAATGTAAGATATATACTATAATTCATGTATTCATAATAAAAAGTACATGTTCAAAATATGATTTTGAAGTAACTACAATTACATAAATAAAAAAGATAAGGAGATTTTGTACAAGTGAAATTGTATAAATTAAATATGAAAAGGCTACGACTCTTTCCACCCCTGATGAGGCTCCATGGCATAACCCCTAATTTAATATCCATCTCTGGTGGTTGTTTCTGTTTCTGTTATTTCTCTGGACAGTCCTAATTATTGTTCTTCACAGTGATGCACTCAGCTGAGAGGAGAGCCAGGTGCTTCTCTCACTAGGTTAACCTTATGTTATTGGACTACAAATAAATGCGTGCTCTTGGTTTATCATAATATTGTCAGTCAAATAGCTAGCTCTGTTGACCAACCCTTTTATTTAATTGGCCCTTTCAGTGTAGCATTTCCCTAGGTATACATGAAAAGTCCTTTTGCAGGGCTGGCTGGGGCAGCATACTCAGTGTCACACTCAGGTTATCTCTGCTGATAACCAGCTGATGTTTCTGAACAGAGCTGAAGCATACTGCCTCTTGTCCTTTAGGATAAGTTGCTTTTTCACTGAATGCACTTGCTCATAAGGTAAAGGAATACTTTTGCCCCTCTTTTTCTTTATTGTATAGTGACAGCAGTAGAGCCTATTTACAAAAACTGTTTCCTATGTCTCTCCTATTATATGATTATGTGAACATTGTCCAGACTTGTATAACTTCTTTCAGTAACCACACTCCTAAACAAACTCTGCAATGCTTTATCCGAAAGGGAAAGTCTACTACACAATTTCTTATTTATTCTAAATCCCTTTCTCAACATCTTTCATGACTTTATTATTCTTTGTTTCAGATCCTCCAAGACAGATGACTTCACTGTAGTCCACAACTCATCTTTTGAAATTAGCCTTTCCTATTCCTCTTGATGTGACCCTGGCCCCTTCACAATGAACCTGGATAACCTCCCAAGCTATATAACCTCCACCTGCCTCGTGCAAATCCTCATCTTGTTTTTGTAATTCTTAGGATACTTCTCCCCAACATTCCCATGTGCAGCTTGAAGTACCACTGATTTCAAGAATGAGACCTGGGCAGACCTCAGGGGTATTGTGGCTCACATATTGTTCATACAAAATAGCCCTTCCCTCCCCTTCCTTCTGCCTAACACTGCATACAAACACACATCCCAGATCATGTGTTATTCATCAAAATTCTTGTGATGCCATCCACAAACCAGACATTACCATCTATAGGCCATGTTCAACTGCTTGTTTTCTCAATAGTGAAAGGGTTTAGCTTATCTCTCCATATGGTCACAACATCCTCCTGTGACTAGGGATAGACAGACATTTATAAAACAGCTGCCCAGATTTAAGAGCCCCTGCTCTGAAATAGAACAAAATGCACAATCTGGAAACAAACCCCATGACTATGTTTGTTGTAGGTGGGTTCTCTAATAAACAAAAAAATAAATACACCAAAAGAAATCAACTGCACATAAATCTAGGCAGTTTTTTTTTTTATACATATGCTTTTGAGTTTCATAAAAATGGCTTGGGTTGTATGATTTCCTTTATAAACACTTTAAGTCTTCAGAGGAAAAAAATAATGATTTTAGTAACACTTTCCATAGAACCAAATCAATGATATTAGGAAAAAATTAAACTTGACTGTTATTAATCCTTAGTGTACACATCATGTCAAACAAAATTAACATTTTGTAGCATTCTTTGTCTGACGAATGATTTTTCTCTAAAAGGAAGTACCAAAAAAGGTTTTTGTTTATGGGGGAAAATAGGCATAGGTAATACCAACAACAATGCAATAATTATGCACTTTAAAAAATCAAATCTCCTAAGTTTGGGCATAACTTGGAGTAATAAAATGTAGATGCACGTTGATGAAAATTTAGAAACCCTAAGGCTACCACCATATCAGCTAGACATTGTTATTTTTAATTTTTTTTTAGCACAATGACTATCTCTCATGTTTCCTCTTGGTAGAAGATCAGCTTGATTAGGTCCTTCTTCAGTCTATTTCATACATGTATGGTCAGTAGCTAGTAGAGACCAGAAAAATTACTCAATATATTTTTATAGAATTAATAATAACTTTAAATCTTTGAGTATTTACTATATGCAAGCCCTCTGCTTATTGGCTCTATCCTTTTAAAAATTCAACTTTTGAAGTAAAATTAAATAGAACAAAATGCCACCATTTTGAATATATAGTTCCATGAGTTTTGGCAAATGTATAACATACCTGAATCAAGGTATAGGATATTTCCATCTCCCCCAAAACTTTCCTTTTCCCTCTATGCAACTAATCTCACCCCTTCTCAATTTGTGGCTTGAGGCAGCCACTTACCTATGTTCTATCACTATGTATTCGTCTCTTCTAGAGTTTAGTGTACATAGAATTACTTAGCAGATATTTTTTTTATGCCTGGATTCTTTTGTTCAGCATTGATTAAAAAAAAATCAATCCATGTTGTTGCATTGATCAGTAGTTTGTTCATTTTTGTAGCTGGGTACATTGTTTGAATATTACCAACATTAGATCTACTATTCCTTGTTTTGGGGCATTTGGGTGGTTTTCAGTTTGGAAGTATGAAAACTGATACAAATTCTTGTACAAGTTGTTATGTGGACACACATTTGCATTTCCATTGGATAAATATCTAGGAGTGGATTTGTTAGGTTGTATGGTAAGCATAGGATTAATTTGATCAGAGGTACTGATTTACAACCTCAACACAGTGTATGAAAGTTCTAGTTGCTCCAAATCCATCAACATTTATCATCTTTTTAATTGTATCCCTTCTCTTAAATTGTATCCCTAATGTTCATTGTGGTATCTGATTGTAGTTTTAATTTGCAGTTTGTTAATGACCAATGAGAGTAAATATATTTTAATGTGCTTATCAGCCATGTGTATATTTTGTTATATAAAGTGTACAGCTATTTTGCTATTTTTATTTGATCATTTGTTTTCCTATTATTGTTTGTAAGGGTTCTTTAAATATCAGAATATAAGCCCTTTATCAGATACATGTACTGAAAATATTATTTTCTTGTCTTTTTCTCCTTTATCTCTCTCTCTCTCTTCCTCTATCCTTCCCTCCCTCCTTCTCTCTCCTTCTCTGGCTTTCAGTGTCTTTTAAAGTGTTACCATTTTTAATTTTAATAAATTGTAATTTATTTTTTTCTTTTAAGTTAGTCATTTTGATTAAGGTAATGTTTTATAATACATTTTGAAACTGTGTAGTGTAAACATTCACCTCTTTTTATCAAAATATTCTTGGCTATCTTAAGTACTTTGAGTTTTCATATAAACCTTAGAATCAGCATTCCTATTTCTATGATTAGCCTCTTGGGATTTTGATTTGGATTACATTTTCTTTTAACTCCTTAAAGATATTAATAATAGCTTTTAAAAAGTTTTGTCTGCTAATTTTATCATCTCTGTCATTTATGGATGTGTTTCTATTGTTTTGATAAATTTTCCCTGATTATCTGCATGTCAATTAAATTTTACTGTATGTTATACATTGTAGATGCTACATTTTTGAAAGTCTAGTGTGTTCTTTTTAAGTCATTCTTTAAAGAATGTTGAGTTTTGTTCTGACAGGCTGTTAATTTAATTATAGTTCACCTTGATCCTTTCAAGACTTGTTTCTAAGCTTTCTTATTGTGCACATAGAGTAAACTTCATTCTGGGAGTAGTTAGCCCTGCTCTCAAGATGGGGCCTTTATGGAGTCTATTAAATGTCCCAGATGTTCAGTGAGGTTACTTCCCTGTTATTATATAGTTTTTGTCAGGTAGAAGAATATGTCACCCCAAAATATGTCTCTTGGGCCCAAGACTATATTGAGCTGATTATTTTGAGAAATTGCAGACACAGGGGAAACTCTGAAAACAGGGTAGAAGTTACCTTTTTGTAAGGGAAATTTACATTAGAAAGGGGCCTGGACTAGGAAGACAGCTGTTACCAGAGATAAACTATTCACCTGAGAGATCTATCTACAGAGCAAGACAACATTTGTTTGCCAAATATTTCCTCTTCTCACCTCCTTGTGAATTGCCTTCCCCCTTTCGAAGGTTCCTATCCCTTTCCTTAGCTAAGGATGGTGTATAAACCTCAATAGTCTGGCAGACTTTGGGTCTCAGATCTTTGTGGGGCTTCTGTATGTATATACATATACAATTAAAATTGTTTGTTTTTTTTTTTTTCCCCTTCTGTGATTTGTTATAGAGAGGCTTCAGCCAAAACCTAGAAGGGTAGAGGAAGAACTGCTTTTCCTCCCCTTACACTTAGTATGGGGTCAAAGACTTAAAGGGACCTTATGCAAATTTCTGCAATTTGTCTCTGATTCTCTTTCTCCATTCTGTCCTGAAAATTTCATCTTTCTCTACATCCCTGAATTCTGATATCTCTTTCTTCTGCTATCTGTTAGTGAGGCTTGGATGTTCTGTTACATTCTGTTCTGTCTCTAAGCTGGGGATGGGGGGGGGTGTACCTCCAGAAAAGCAAACAAGCCCCTCAAGCATGAGTGGCTTTAGAATGAAGCAGTAGGCTTCATGTGGTTTTTGTTTGTTTTTCACTGTGATCTCTCAGAGACTACTAACTACCATTATCCACCAAGCTGTGCATTCACAAGTAGAGACATCATGAGTCCAAGCAAAGAACAGGCTTCTGGGGAAATAACAATAACAAGGAAAGAGCAACTACAAGGGAGCTCATAGGGTTTTGAGACATCGGAGTTCAGTGACATCATTGAACACTTAGGACATTCAGCAGAAACTCCAGAGAGGCCCTACTTTGAAAGCAGGGTTCATTACTCCCAGAATAAAGAGGATCTATATTTACACTAAGGAAGCTTAGAAACAAGTCCTATTAAAAACAACTGGAAGCTAGAATCAACAGTATCTAGGTCCTACGGTAAAAATGAGAATAAATCCTTGAATTTTTGTTTCTGGAGTCTACTATCTATAAAATAATCAATGCAAACTATTTGAAATGTGTTTCTAATCTATAAATTCTTTCTAAAAATCATTCTCTCTGCCAGCTTATAGATGAAATATTTTTTTTCTTTCCCTCCTCCGTTTTGAGAAGGTCTTCTTATTCTCTTCCCATTAATTTTTCTTTTGATGAATTTAGCTTTCCTTTTAAAATCTTATCATGTTCATATTAATTTTCATTTCTGAGTTGATTCTTTTCTTATTTTATTTCTCAGTCCTTATATTCATTTAATTTTGTCTTAATTTCATAGCTATAAAGTTTTAAAATATATATATCATGCTTTAATCATCATTTTAAATAACATTTATTTTAGGCTTCTAAATTATATATACCTGTACTCTATTTCCACTGAAATTTTTTAAACATTTTCTTTAGGTAGCTGGTTTAATTAATATTAACAACCTTAATGGTTCTCAAAATTATTTATCTATTGCAAATTCCTGCTCCCATTTAAATTTATTATTAAATTATATAATTATAATTCTATTGTTATATTATTATTAATATTTTATTTTATTTCTCCTTTGTAAGTTGGGACCTATAGAATAGTGATTCCTTACTGAGTCATTCAAAACATTACTGAGAGGGCGCCTGGGTGGCTCAGTCGATTAGGTGTCTGTCTTAGCTCAGGTCATGATCCCAGAGTCCTGGGATGCAGTCCCACATCTGGCTCTCTGCTCAGCAGGGAGTCTGCTTCTCCCTCTCACTCTCCCTCTCTCTCAAATAAATTAAAAAAACAAAACAAAACAAAACATTACTGAGATACAGAAAAGTGCCTGAATTAGTCCTTCTCAAAACATTTATGCAGCTCTCCAATGGTGAACAGGACACTCTTATTAGAAGATTTAGTTCCTTCAAGAGTATTTCGTCCTTCCAGAAAACAAAGCATTTGTCAAATAACCCAGTACTAACCTAATGTCATCTTGTCTGTGGGGTTCAGGTGGCTTTTGGACATTAAGGAATCAGAGACCCTCTTGGAATGTGCTTTAGTTCAAAAGAACTTACTGATTAGAGAATGTGACAAGACCTATCCTTCTGCAAATCAGCATTAGAGTGGGGCTTCAACATCTCATGACCACTCCTGAGGAATTCAACTGCTTCTTACAGGGAATATAGGTTATCATGACAATGGCATATTCATCTATCTTATGATGTCCACTGGTCTGTCCAGGGTCAAATTTCTGGAAAGAGTGGAAAGTGGAACAGCTCCTTCCTGTATACCCCTGAAAAGTCTCTAGATTTAAGAAGTACTATTACCAATAACCTGCTTGTTAGCTCAGTGGTCTAGCCCCTCTTCTGGAGCCCAATAATGATCTGGAGGAAACTGTAAGCCATATTTCTACTCAACTCCAGTCTAAAGTTAGAAGCCTGAAGAAAGAACAATATGCATATGAATAAAACCCAAGTTTTGGAGGACATCAAAAAGGGAATTGTTAATTCTAGGTTCAAATTAGTACATAACCATTTTAGCTTTTCCTTTTTTTTTAAAGTTTTTATTTGTATACCATTTAGTTAACATGCAGTGTAAGATTATATATATACACACATATATATATAATGGAATATTACTCAGTCATAGAAAAGAATGAAATCTTGCCATTTGCAAAGACATGGATAGAGATAGAGAGTATTATGCTGATAATAATAAGCCAGTCAGAAAAGATAAATAAATAAGATAAATAAGTTAGTCAGAGAAAGACAAATACCGTATGATTTCACTCCTATGAAGAATTAAAAAACAAAACAAAGGAGCAAAGGGGAAAAAAGAGAGAGAGAGGGAGGCAAACCAAGAAACAGACCCTTAATTATAGAGAACAAACTTATGGTTACTGGGGGGGTGGTGGTGGGAGATGGGATTAAGGAGTGCACTTGCTGTGATGAGAACTGGGTGTTGTATGGAAGTGCTGAATTACTATATTGTACAATTGAAATTAATCTTACATATTTCATTGTAGTTTTGATTTGTATTTCCCTGATGATGAGTGATGTTGAGCATCTTTTCATGTGTCTGTTGCCATCTGTATGTCTTCTTTGGAAAAATGTTTAGCCATGTCATCTGCCCATTTTTAAATTGGATTATTTGTTTTTTGGGTGTTGAGTTTGATAAGTTCTTTATAGATTTTGGATACTAACCCTTTATCAGACATGTCATTTGCAAGTAATTTCTCCCATTCCATAGGTTGCTTTTTAGTTTTGCTAATTGTTTCCTTCACTGTGTAGAAGGTTTCATTTTGATGAAGTCCCAATAGTTTATTTTTGCTTTTGTTTCCCTTGCCTAGGGAGACATATGTAGTAGGAAGTTGCTATGGCAGATGTCAAAGAGATTACCGCTTGTATTCTCCTCTAGGATTTTGATGGTTTTCTGTCTCACATTTAGGTTTTTCATCCATCTTGAATTTATTTCTGTGTATGGTGTAAGAAAGTGCTCCAGTTTCATTCTTTTGCTTGTTGCTGTCCAGTTTTCCCAACACCATTTGTTGAAGAGACTTTTTCCCCGTCAGATACTCTTTCTTGCTTTGTGGAAGATTAACTGACCATATAGTTGTGGGTCCATTTCTGAGTCTTCTATTCTGTTCTATTTATCTATGTGTCTATTTTTGTGCCAGTACTATACTGTCTTGATCACTATAGCTTTGTAGTGTAACTTGAAGTCTGGAATTATGATGCCTCCAACTGTACTTTACTTTTTCAAGGTTGCTTTGGCTATTCGGGAGCTTTTGTGGCTCTATACAAGTTTTAGGATTGTTTGTTCTAGCTCTGTGAAAAATGCTATTGGTATTTTGATAGGGATTGCATTAAATGTGTAGGTTGCTTTAAGCAGTATAGACATTTTAACAATATTTATCCGTCCAATCCATGAACATGGAATTTTTTTTTTCCATTTCTTTGTGTCATCTTTAATTTCTTTCATCAGTGTTTTATAGTTTTCAAAGTACAGGTCTTTTATCTCTTTGGTCAGGTTTATTCCTAGGTATCTTTCTGTTTTGGGTGCAATTAAAACTAGAATTAATTCCTTTATTTCCCTTTCTGCTGCTTCATTATTGGTGTATAGAAATGCAACAGATTTCTGTACCTTGATTTTGTATTTTGTGACTTTACTGAATAAAGCTGCTTAAAAATGTAATCAGGATTTAGAACTTACAGATTTTTGGAGTTCTCCAAAACTAGATGTTCTGTTGGTTTCTCCTATAGGGTTTATTGGCAGAGCTCTGGAGTCTCTTCCTCTTCTTATAAGAACACCAGTCCTATCGGGTTAGGACTCCACCCTTATGACCTCATTTAACCTTAATTATCCCCTAAAAGGCCTTATCTCCAAAATGGTCACCTTGGGGGTTCAGGCTTTACAAATGAGCTTTGTGGGGACATGATTCAGTCCATAGCAACAACAGGCATAAGCATATACATAGATGGGATTTAGAACTAGAACATGAAGTAAAAACAATTGCAGAAATCCTGAACGTATTTCATAAGTTAAAATACACGCACTACAAACCACTGTTTTTGAGATATGTACAGATACATATATCAAAACTATAATAGAAGAAGGAAAATATAAAGCCCATCCTAAGCTTTTTATTTAACTTTTGTTCTAGTGAGAGAGAGAGAGGCCACTGCTGCTAAATGCACTAGGGGATCAACAGTATGCATAATGTTCTATTGCTTGACATGGGCAGTAGATATATGATAATTCACTTTATTATTCCTAGTAACTTACATTTCAAATTCCATACTTCTTATCCTAATATGTCATCTGTTGTAAGATGTATCTTTAATTCAGATATGTTAAAATTGAAAAAAAGTGCATCTTTTTATTTGCGAGATATAATATATATTCTTTTATACTAATGACACATTTTACTATTCCAGTTGTGAAAGTCTCCCTCTCCAATTGATTTAATATCTTTAATACACATTTTCTACAAATTTATCCCATTGAAAAATAAGTGATATATCTTCCTATTGTTCAAAACAAAAGAGTGTATTCTTTCTCAGAGCTTGATGTTGGTTTTATATTATACTTCAACCTGAACCGAAGAAAAGAGTATCTTAGTATAATTTCATTTAATAATCTATTGTTCTGTGTTCCCTATACTGTATTTTTCCACAAAAGAACATTTTAATATGCCTTAGCTATCTAAGTTCATATGTAAATTTTTTTTCTATTTTTAATTGGGGATTTGATTGTTTCCATTTCTAGTGGCCACCCCCACCTCACTACCTCTAGTTTTTAATACTTTGAGGAAGTATTTGAGGAGTGATGGCCTTTCAGTTTTTGTAATTGGAAGTTGTATCACTTGTCTGTGTCAGGCTCTCTGATTGATTGCAAAAAGCATTATGCTTATTTTGTTAATTAACTTTAATCCCTATACAGTCAGTTACAAATATAACTCTTGGTAATCTACTGAAATGTAAGAAATTTAAATGTCTGTCTCTATCCTAAACTGTTAAAATTATTTCAGAAGAAAAGGTTGTCAAATTTCCAAGTAAACATATCATTATCTAGTATTCATGCATAATGGATTTTTTCTTTTTTTCTTTTTAGTTTTACATCTTATGCATTTCATTATCCATTATCCAACTAGAGAACATGCCCACTCTAAAAGTTCTATATAGTACTGTATGCCCATGGTGAGAGCACACAATTGAATTAAAAGTGCAATATCAGAACCAGGCATTTGTGGTTAGGTATTTTACAATTAATTTACTGTAACAATGCTAATTTAAGTCTGCATTAATATTCTTTTTCAAACATGCTGCAAATGTAATTGCAGTGTACACAAGACAAATAATAGGAATGGCTTGCCCAATTTATTACTCTACAAAACAATTAGTGTGATGGCCAATTAAAGGATGCTTTTAAATATAGTTATTATATTGTTTATCAAACAGAACTA
Organism: Eumetopias jubatus; assembly: GCF_037043125.1. NCBI lineage: Eukaryota > Metazoa > Chordata > Mammalia > Carnivora > Otariidae > Eumetopias > Eumetopias jubatus. The sequence continues at coordinate 33,311,721 of NW_028274807.1, forward strand.
ACTTGAGGGAGGTTAAAGGTGTTATTAAAAACATTAATTCATTCTACAAATGACTAAAATTATCATAAAGCATAATATGTGGTCATGGAAGAGTACTTTAATGAAGTCTTGGAATAATTAGGGAGGTTATCATGATAATTTGCCACTAAAAAAATGAAAAGTCTAATAGCATTTTCTTTTTATTTTCAAAGTAATAAACAAATTTGATGAAATTAGTTCTTTATATTATATTTTATATAATATGTATTCTACATATATATATATTCTATTGACAGTGGTAATATTTTTGTTTCTTTTGTTAAAGTTAGCTGCTTTTATTCCAAATACCTAATATAAAACATTCACCTCTTTCTATCAAAATATCTAATATAAAAAATTTTGATCAGCTCTAATGTTACTACAGACTGTTTTTTGTAGTCTTTCCAAGCAAAGTGGAGCTGAAACCAACACAGGCAAGTGGAGGAGACTGAAAATCAGAATGAATGAAGGAAGAGAAAAACACAATATTTCTGCTTTCCACAAAGCTATGCTTCAACTCCATTTACAATCTTTTGTTGGTGTCCCAAGCGGGGGGAAATCTGTCCTTGCATGCTTCCATTAGGGTTGCTCAGAACCTTTTTGTTTTTTGAGATATTAATTGGCAGGCTGTAGGAAAAAATATGTGAATTTTGCTTTTATTGTTAGTTGTTTGCTGTACTAAACAAATTCAATTCAACCCCTAACAACAAAATTCCTGAGGTTTTTAAAAATAAGTGCTAATAATCTAAACGGATTTCTAAGAATGGAAAATTATTTCATTATTCCTCCAAAACAATTCTTTATTAAAAGAATAAAGCACCCCTTAACATTTATAAGAATTCTGTACATCATAAAAGACCCACAGAGTTTAGTTAATTTAGATAGAGAAAAAAATGTTGGCCCTTAAATACCTAACAATTTCAACCCTCAGGCGGAGCCTACTGAATATTGTTTAAATGTCTTAGAACGTCATTCTCAAAATCTCCAGTCAATAAAGTAGTGACTGAAGCATAAGATTTCGTGATAAAACCTGTATTTGAATTCTATTCTTATCTTTTCACTCTTGAGAACCATCTTACAATGATGCATATAAACATTTCCAAGTACTTCAATTTAATTGTTTAGATAATCCACAAATCTACTGATTCAGGAAAAATGCTGACAGGGCACTTATTTTGTATCTTGGAATGATGAGCCAAATGATACTACAGGTTTTATATTCATATTTATAACCAACTAACAAGCACTGAGCCATGGGTGATTATGATAAAAAATGGCTTAAAGAAAACAGAATTAGTGGGCGCCTGGGTGGCTCAGTTGGTTAAGCGACTGCCTTCGGCTCAGGTCATGATCCTGGAGTCCCGGGATCGAGTCTTGCATCGGACTCCCTGCTGAGCAGGGAGTCCGCTTCTCCCTCTGACCCTCCCCCCTCTCGTGTGCTCTCTCTCATTCTCTCTCTCTTTCAAATAAATAAATAAAATCTTTAAAAAAAAAAAGAAAACAGAATTAGTAATAGGGAAAGGAGAACTTCATCTGTAACATATGGGTGAGAAATACCATAAAAAAATATATCTCCCTAAGTGCCACCTTAAGAAAATTCGAATCCAGATGGGGGTGATGTTTATCACAAGATGCTACAAAGGAGAAGAAACCATTCCCTGTTGAAACTCCATAGATGTGTTACCCTTTCCCCTTCCTTTATACTGACCTCTACTGTTACAATAAAATTTGGGTTGTGTTAGCAATCATGGGCTTCAACAGTGTTAGGATAGCTGTTTTGATTTAGATATGCACTGATACTCTTCAAACTTTAAAGTCTTGCTTTACTCTTTACTTGCTTTACTTGCATTACTTGACCTCTGGTTGCTGACTTATAGCATGAGGTCAATAACACCTAATATTCTATAAATCAAAATGTTGTAGGTCCTTACCATTTTAAACAATTGACTCTAGGGACACCAAAGTAATATGGGTAAGAAGGGCCATTTTCAGTTCCCCATACCTAATGTCTTAAAGTATCACACCATTATTGGTCATTGAGATATGAATAATAATGATTAACAATACTTTTATTTGTTTTGGTTTTTATTTGCTAATAAAATAACTTTTCAATATTATCTTCTATTTTGTAAACTTGAGTAGTAAAATATGTACTTACTGGAATTTTTTTTTCCACTGGAATATTTTATTTTACCCCTGGTAAAATTATAAAAAGTGATCTCATACCAAATTTACAGTCTGTGTTTTCATCTCTTATAACCTTGACTGTCTTTAATCTCTATTTCTGTACTATTAGCACTGCAGTGACATCAGTGCATCTCTGACCTTTTGTATCACACTGTGGCCTTTACCTACAACATTTTATTTTTATTCATTTACGACTCACTTCAAAACCTATGAATTAGTCTAAATGCTAAATAGTAAATCACACATTATGTTATTTGGAAGAAAAATAACACAGACATTTAAGAAACATTGAAAAAATTGCCTATTTTCATTTGGTATAATGCCATTCTGTAATTAATTATGATAAGCTATTGTATATATATCACTTCCATTAATTTGAATGTGCTTTTATATGTGATTGGTAGTATAAAATGTGAGTGTCTATTGGCAGGATTTTAAAACTTGTTGAATCACTCATTAATCAATAATCAGTTGTAGAGCAGCTACCGTTCAGGAAATTGTTTTAAATACTTTGTAAAATTTAAAACATATTTAACATGCCTCTGCCCTGAAAGAGCTCATCATTTATTTAGAAGTGTTTTGCATGATAGTATTTATTCCAATGTACTTATTTTGCAACTAATTTATCCCTGAATGATTGTTCATATGCATATATTTTTTTTACTTCTAAAGATTTTAAGAACTCCTATTCAGATTTTGTCACTAGTGAGAGTGTTCATTTTCTTATGAAAGATTCCTACCCACTTCTAACTTTCAAGCCAGGTAGCTATTCTTTGCATACTTCCTTTTTATCTTGAGAGTAAAAAATGCCCAAACCATGAATGTAAAACTTGAAATTAAAGATGACACTAAATTCAAGTTCCATAATTAATGTCAGCCACCATTCCAAAAGACATACTGTGCTTGTCTCATGATGCTGATGACAAATAAAAGCTCTACTTAACAGAAGACAGGATATGCTTTTTAGAGAATAAAATATCTTTTTAGTCAAGACAGTCAAACTCTTTTGTGTGTGTTTTTAAACTCAGTTACATTGTCTCTGCCCATGGTGGAGAGTATGAGGGTTGGAAGACATAATTAAAAAAAAAAAATTAAAACAAAAAGTAAATGCAAACACAAAATGTGTGTGCATTTTGATTTTTGTTTAGATACCCACATACTGAAAAGAATGGTGAGATTTACACTTTCAGATGCAGCACACTCCTATAACATCACTCAAGAATTCGAGAATACCATGTAGCCATAAGATGTATATTAATAATATTTCTAATAAAAGGAACATATTTTAACACCAAGAATAACCACATTCAAGATAATTTAATATTAACCTAGTTTAAAGTTTTCCTGTAGTGCAATATATCACAGATTTGAAATTTTAGACACTTTTTTAAATGGCTAAATGGATGGATGTTTTGCATGCCCTTTATGAGAGGCAGGCCAGTAAGAAATTAGAGCATAATTGAACATACGTACTAGTTTTAATACACATAGTGTGCCTCCTACCATTCTCACCCTTTCTCATCACCCCAAGAAAATTGTAAAGTTAAGTTGCTCTATTTTCCTTAATTTTATTTAGACTAAATAAACTAAACAATGTATCGTTCAATTTTACTAACTTTTGAGCAGTTTGCATAAACTCATTAAGATGTATACTAACACATATTTGTCTGTCACTTGATTATTATTATTCCTTTTTGTTTATAATTTTCATTTCAGTAGACTTACCATTTGAAATTTCTTTATTTTCACTTTTGCATAGTATTTTACAGCATAAATATATATAAATTTCTTTATTTACTCTACTGTTCCTGAGTACCTGTGCTGTTTTCAAGTCATTGTTATTGCTCATATGCACCTGTGCAAATGTTTCTATAGCATGCACACAGGGGTTGTTGAAATTCTGTTATATATATTAACATTTGCAGAGCAAGGCTGTAAAAACAAGCAATGCATTTATTTGAAGTCTTAGGAATTACAATTTGGGAAACACAGATTGGAGAGGAATCCAGTGAATGTTCCTATTTGGGGTCAAAATCGGGTTTATAAAGACAAAAACTTTGAGGTTTTACAAGTTTGTTTTGAAAGAACTCTGATTGGTGCTGAGAGAATTTAAGCTGATTATCTAATACACATTTGGTTATTTGACTAACAGGTGTTATATTATCTTTATTTCAGCCCAAGGTGCACAGAAATGTTCTAGGATGTGGTTATGTGGTTAAGGCTCATGTGTGAGAATTCATTTTTCACCTGGGTTTGGACATACAGAAACTTCAGTTGCCAGGGGCACCTGGGTGGCTCAGTCGGTTGAATGTCTGCCTTTGGCTCAGGTCATGATTCCAGGGTCCTGGAATCGAGCCCCACATTGGGCTCCCTGCTCAGCGGGGAGTCTGCTTCTCCCTCTCCTTTTGCCCCTTTCCCTGTTCGTGTTCTCTCTCTCTCAACTAAATAAATAAAATCTTAAAAAAAAAAACCAAAAAACAAAAAACCTTCAATCGCCTAATGGCTTCCCACCTCCATTTTAGAACTCCTAACCATTACAACTCCATTGTGTAACTCTCTGTTCATGGTATATTTAACTTTATTTAGTAATAGCACCAAGTGAACTCAACTGCTCAAAACCAGATGCTGAAATCAGAAGTGTTCTGTCAGTCAAGCACAGGGAAACTGCCTTTCCTGGCAAGAACAGGGGCAGAGGAACGTACATTTTTTGAGGCAACAGTGCACCTTCTTACAACCAGCCTCCAGTATCAGACTTGCTCGTGGGCAGGCAGCACTGTAATTGGGTTTCTACTAGAAGAACCTCCTGGTATTTGGAAGTCTTTCTATAGGCTTTATGGTTCCTGACTATGTTAAATCCAAGTCACATTTCCATTGGGTTTATAATGAGGAACAGAATGCTGTGTCATAAGATATATGTAGTTTCAACTTTGGTAGCTACTAATGAAATTTAGCCCATAAAATGCTTGTTCCTGTCCTGTGCCCCCTTTTTGCCTGAGTTATCTTTTTATTGTAAATATGTATGGATTATTTGTATAATCTGGGTGTTAAATTACAGTATCTTCTCCTAATGTGTGGCTTCTCTGTGCACTCCCTCTAAAATGTTTGTTTTTTTTTTTTAATTTAGGAATACTCTATTTTAGTTTAGTTTGTCAAATTTATCAAATTTATTTCTTTACATTTGCATTTTTGCATCTCATTTTAAGAAATGTTTACTACCCAAGTTCTAAGATAAACTTCTGCATGTTCTTCTGAAACATTTTAAATTTTGTGTTACATGATTGTGTAAGTGATTTTTTACCCCCTTTGGGTGTCGTGTATTAGTAACTTGAAGAATTTTAAGAAGAGATTCAAAGGAATTTGGAGTTTATTGCAATAAGGACCAAGGGGGATATTATTAGGAAAGTACTTTTGGAGCTATTATGCTTTATGCTTAAACTTTATGCTACAAAGCCCAGGAGGGTAAGAGAATAGAAACTTATTTTCTATATCAGTGGATATGGATAAACATTTTGGCCACTACCCTTTATTGAATTTTCTATCCTCTCTCTTTCTGATTAGCAATAACAGCTGTAGCAGGTGTCAGGGTCTGATAAATTTGTTGGTCCCTTTCTGGGCTCTCTATTCAGTTTCTTGGTATGTTTTTCTATCCTGGTACTAATATCAAACAGTGGCAAAACAGAAAGCCTTCATTGTACCAGAGTTCTTTCTCCTTTGTGGGGACTGAATTCCAATTTCCAGGCTTTTCCATTGAATTCCAATGTTGGTTATATGATTCTGTTGAAAGCCTTCCACTATTTGTAGAAAAGGCAAAAGCCTTGCTGGTGGGAGGAGTATCATGTGCTAAGCTCTTCTATGATCTGAATGTGTGTGTGTTCCTCCAAATTAATATGTTGAAATCCCTAATCCACAAAGATGATGGTATTAGGAGGTAGGGCTTTTGGAGTTGATTGGGTCATGAGGTCTCTGCCCTCATAAATGAGATTATCACCTTTATAAAAGAGGCTCCAGAGAGATCCCTAGCCTCTTCCACCATGCAAGGGACACAGGAAAAAATTGGCAGGTTGCAGCCATGGAAATCTCAGTTTCAGCTCCCTAAATTGTGAGAATTAAATTTTTGTTGTTTACAAGTCACTCAGTTTGTGGTGTTTTGTTATTGTAGCCCAAGGGTACTAAGAATAGACTTCTCTTGAATTTCTGTCCCTCTATGTTCTTGACCTGTCAAACATTTGTTGCTTGGGTCACTCTCCAATGCTTAGAAGCAGTTATTTTTCTTTTGTTCTTATTCATCTTTTGTATTTGTTCTCATTAAAAGGAATGGGGTCCAAATCAAATTAGTCCTCCATTATCATAGAAAGAACCAAACTTTCCTTTTCATTTTACTTATTAACTTTTAATTTTTTTCTCAAATCAGCCTTATATGTTTTATAGATTGCTTTTCTTATATGTTTTTTAAAAATCTATTTTTTTTTAAAGATTTTATTTATTTGAGAGACAGAGAGAGAAAGAGCATGAGCATGAGAAGGGGGAGGGTCAGAGGAAGAAGCAAACTCCCTGCTGAGTGAGCAGGGAGCCTGATGCAGGGCTCAATCACAGGACCCTGGGATCATGACCTAAGCCAAAGGCAGATACTTAACTGAGTGAGCCACCCAGGCACCCCTAAAAAAATCTATTATTAATTACTTTAATTATTTTAACCATTTATATTAGATTCTATGTCATAATTCTGCATTACTTATGGGTCTTATTCTGTTTGCTTTTCTTCTCAAATTCATTGTGGTTTGCTCCCTCAAGTATTTTAAATTTATTGTTATTTTTCGCCTCATTTTTCCTTGAAATTTTATTTATAGATATTCCTGGTGGTTTGAATTTAAAATGCTCTCCTTCAGAGATAAATTTTTGTTTACTTTTGGCACACACTTCTGGGCACTGTCAATGAAGAATTACTTTTATATTATGGGGGGACTATTTTCAAAGCATAAAATTACTGTGAATTCTGGACTCAAATATAAATGATCATTTGCTTGAGAGTAAGATTTACCATGAAATAATTGTTATTTTTTTAATATTTTCTCCTCACATTCCTCTAGAACTAACGCCAAGCCCAGAAACTTTCCTCACTGTCTTTCTCTATTGAGTGACTTCTTTTTTATCCCCCTGATTCATACTTAATATGTCTTATTTTAAGGATTCTGTCTTTCTTTAGGATTCTCAAATCCTATTTCTCACCCTTCAAGGGCATCAGGATTTGCCTCCTGTTCCTGACATGTGGCCCATTAAAATCCAGGCGATGAGCCAGCAAGACTGGCAGTTAACCCAGGGCAAATTCCATCATTAGCTTTCCCTTAAGTCTGTAGATTCACACTCATGTTATTTTTTTTCTATTCTTTATTGAATTTTTATACTTTTTTGTCAGTAGGCTATGATCTTTAATATGATTTAAAACATATTTTCAACAGCATTTTTGGTGTGCTATACATAGTTTTGACAGAACATTAAGAAACAGTTTCAAGGCTTTCTATCTTGCCTAGTTGAATACAGCTGTATTTGAATAGTAATGTATAAATTATTCTTAAACATTTAATTAAATGAACTGTCATTAGCAGAATGTAAAACTTTTGAAAGAAAGGTATTACACAAATCCAAGATATTATCATAGCCTACTTTACATAGAAATAGGACCAAAATAACTTTCAAGAAAAGGTCTACAAATTGTATTTATAGCTTCATTTATTTAATTCTAAAACAAAAATATGGAAAATCAAACACAAATAAAAAATATAAAGACAATCATTTACTTACAGAATAATAATTATCATAAGCACTACAGTATTTCAAAGGGTCAACAGTGTTCCTTATTATAGCAATTAAGATACTTAAATTGAGTTTCTAGTTGGAAGAATAGGTTAGATACTGTTTTTACAGGCCTTTCCCGTAGCCTTAAATAGGTTGGATGTTATGAATCTTGTTCAAATCTTTCTTGCCACATTAACTCAAGCAATTGTTAGAAAGATACATATACCAGATCCAAATAAAATAGAATCTAGTCAAGGACTATGACTGGACCAATCACTTGTATCTAGTTACCAAATTTACATGTTAACTACATTGATGTAGTTAACATATAACTAACATATAACATATAACCAAATTAACATATAACTACATTGATGAGAATCAGATGCATTTGAGAATGGGAACAAGTCCTGGTCCAAGGGTGGGGGGTACATGGCTAGCTATGTATAAAAGATTCAGGGATCCAAGAACCAATGATTTCCCTGAATTATAAAGGCATGTGCCAAATTAGCATCATATATTTTGACCCAATACAAATATGACCCAATGTGGAGGAACTTGGACCCAATGACCCAATAGTGGAGGAACTTGGACATAAGAATTTGTGTCTGAGAGCCAGGAGGTCACCGTTGTGCTGTTGCTTTATATGCCATGTTGGTTCTTGCTCTGTGGTATTCCTAAGAGGTAAGTCAATTTGGTGTTGAGTGAAGACAAGAGTATCTCAAAGGTGTGGCATCAATTTGAATGCAACACCATTGTTCCTACCAAAACAAAATGGATAATTATCTATCTCAGAAACAGATTTGCATTAGAAAATGGGAAAATTTTCCCCAGAAACTTCTTGAAACAATCTACAAATGAAAGGTATATGTGATATACTACAATTTTTTAAAGGTGTGTGATAAAAATGTTTAGTTTAATATTTGAGGTTTATATGAAATATACCAGATAAAAATACCTTTTCAGGACATAAATGGAATTGAGAACACATTTATTGAATAGTACGCTTAAATATTTATATGTTCTCAACAAATAAAATGCATTTGATAGCCCTTTCTTCCACTGAGATTTTTAATTGTCTAAAATTATTTTATAGAGAATTTTATTAAAAAGGTTTACATTTAAGTAATTTATCTAAAACAGGACAATTCTAGATTAGGTGTTACTTTCAGGAAGATAGAAAACTGAGTTTGAAAAAGTTATATTAACATAAAGGTAACATAAGAATGAAAGTAAACATCGGGCTCCTGGGTGGCTCAGTTGGTTAAGCGGCTGCCTTCGGCTCAGGTCATGATCCTGGAGTCCCGGAATCGAGTCCCACATCGGGCTCCCTGCTCGGCAGGGAGTCTGCTTCTCCTTCTGACTCTCTCTCAGTCTCTCTCTCTCTCTCAAATACATAAATAAAATCTTAAAAAATAAAAGAATGAAAGTAAGTGCAAAAAAATGCTTCCAAAAATTAAACATCAATAATTAAATAATTATGTAATAATAAATAAATATAAAAATAATTACATTTGTTTAAAACTAAAAATAAGGCACATGAGAGAAGGGAGATAGTCATAAAATTTATGTATATTTATGGTGGCAGTCATTAATTTTTTTTGAAGATTTTATTTATTTATTTGAGAAAGAGAGGGAGAGAGTACACAAGTGGGGGGAAGGGCAGAGGGAGATAGAGAAGCAGACTCACCACTGAGCAGGGAGCCCCATGCAGGGCTCGGTCCCAGGACCCCAAGATCATGACCTGAGCCGAAGGCAGATGCTTAACTGAGCCACCCAGGCGCCCCCATAATCATTCATTTTAATTAGATACCATGTCACTTAGGGATAATAACTCTGTGTCATGTATTGATAATCCCTATGATCTTAATATTGTACATTGAAAATGTACAGATACACATAGTAATCAGATTGAAAATAGTATATCCGTGTCCTTGGCTGTCTGTCAATCCCTGTTATCTGTGTATATTTGTGTGTGTGTGTTCTCTCTGTGCATATATTTTATATACATCACATTCGATATAATTGATTCCTTAGAAATGCAGATCTTACTATAATGGATTCTCCCTTATTCATTAACTGCGTGTAACCTTTTGAATAAAATATTAACTTAATGGTACCTTGGCCATAACTGAGAAAATTCAAGGCAATTTACTGAAAAAAGTTTGAGGGGAAAAACACATATTGATCAGTACTAAGTAGTAAAAATTTATTGCAATGTTGTCACTTGCTTTATTCCAGATCAATACAAATCTCACCAAAAGCTTCTTAAATGCAATAAGAGTCTGACAAGACCTTTTTGTCACAGATTAGTGTTAAAGCAATGAAAGAGCCCCCAAGGAAAATTGTCTTTCTGGCTGAAATGTCAGCTGTATTCTGTATCTGAGGTGTTCCATGCATGTACGACATCTTTATTGATATTGTGGGTGTCTAAAAATTTTTTTTAAAAAGACCTTAAACATTTTGTGTGCAGACTAATGCAAATAAGGATAACCTGAGAACTTAAATTTAGATTCATTGTTTTCTCTCAAAAATCCTCTATTTGATGCATATTATATTGCTGAGCAGAATTAGATTATAGAAGCCCAAGCCCAATTAGCTTCTGCAATATTTTCAGATTCTTCCATCACATTGATCTTAAATTAATAAAAAAGGTAATGTAATATTTTCAATAAGATGTAAGAAGAGGTTAGCAAAACATTTTTTTTTTTTTAGGTAGAAAAGGGTTATAAATTAGATACAATTTAAATTTAGATTTTACCCAATAAAGCAACTACGTAAAATAGTAGAATCTAATCTGGGACTGCAGAAGGAGTTCTCGGGAGCTTGAGACAAGCTGCATTTCATGAATTCTGATAACACTAGAATTTAGTCATCTTGGCAGTATTGTAATGTCAGTTTGTATAAGTAAACCCATTGAGACTTGCTTATTTTGGTACATGTTTCTTTTGGCTCTTTCAATTATTTGGACAGAGAGAGTACATGCATCTTCCATGATATTTATGTGAATTTAATTTTATGAAAGGTATCAGTTTAACTGTGTAGAGATTTATCTTTTTCAGATAAAAGAAAAAGAATCTGATTTTGGAACTGTAACTTTTGCTTAAATTTGCTATTTTAGAATCCCTTTCTCTAAGCACATAAACTCATGCATGTTTTGCATTCAAGTCTTGCTCTTTATTCTGTCTCTTCTCTAGATTTTTGCCTTTGTAATCTCAAACATTTCTTGTTAGTGCACTTGTGTAGACCTATTTACTACAATTTCTGTTAGTTGACAGAATTAGTCTGATTTTAAGTATTGTATAAATACATAGAAACATCCTGCCAACATATAATATTGTTTTGCAAATATAATATATATGACATGAACCCAGAATGATTATAATCATTAAAATACATATAAAAATAAGTGCATATTAAATATATATACACATAAATTCTATTCTATTCTATTCTATTCTATTCTATTCTATTCTATTCTATTCTATTCTATTCTATTCTATCCTATCCTAACCTATCATGTTCTAATAGTGCCAGTCTCAGCACTGTGATATTTTTCTGATAACTACTGCCATAATTTCAAGTTAATTTTTCCAAGTTGACTTATAATGGATGCTGCTACCTCACAAGAAATTCCTGAATTAAAATTGACAAGGTAAAACATGGAAATATATTTTGCAAAGAATTTAGAATATTTATTTAGCCTAATCACAATTCTGAGCCTCAAGGAAAAGTGTCCAAAGCTATACCCTAAATAGTATTTACGGATGTAGGACAATGCAGTGAGGAACAGTGTGTGTGTGAAGGGGGTAGATTATTAGTAATATCACAGTGGACTTACTTTTATAATCTGATGGTGTCTACAAGCCATCATTGGTGTCATGGTCCGCATTAGTGGGCTTTTAGGTAAATGTACACAAGCTTATAATTAATTACACAGCGGACCTTGTCCCTACATGAGGCTGTCATCAGTATCACTGCTTTGGAACCCACTTTTATTTAAAGATTTTAGAAATGCCAAAGGAAAACTAGTCCAGGTAAAGGAGTATACTTTTGAGAGAAAAGTATATCTGGCTTTAACCCCAGGCTCTATGTCTAACTAGCTCTGTGACTTTATGAAATTTACTTCAGCAATTTGGCCTCAAGTCCCTGGTTGTTAGAAACGGGGTAGTCATGATATACCTTTCTGAGAAATGTTTCTCCTCAGGAGTGAGGCTCCTTAAAGCCTTCATATTTTCTCTTTGTATCTAGAGTGTTAAGTGTGTTTATGTGAGTGTTCCGTCATCCACTGTCCTAATAGGTGTGCGGTCCTCCATCACATTTTAATTTCTTGTTCCTCCCCTGAGGTTTTATTTTTTCTTGTCTTTCCTAGGTACTAACTTCTAATCATTAAGCTTTGCAACTGGATCTTCTCGGGTTGGTCTCCTGGATATGGGATGCCTTCCACAGTAAAATCTGAGAGCTTCCAGAAACCTCCAGAATGGAGATGAATTTGCAACCTGTGTTGGAACACAGCCATGCTTTTGAGTTTATATTTTGTCTATGCTGCTCTCACTGCAAAGGCAGAAAGTTGCGATTTATGACCCTCAAAGCCTAAAATGATCGCTATTTGACCCTTCAGAGAACAAGTTTGTGGACCTCTGATCTAGATGGTGGAGTGATAGTCTGGTTTTATGATGAGTTATTTCAAGTGAAGCATATCTTTATGGTATAAAGAGGAAGGATCTATACACCCCATTGCGTCCTCAGCTACAGTTCCTCGGCTTTCATTAACAGTCATTAAAAATCATTAGATAGACATAAGTCAGAAGACCATATGTTTAAAAAAAAAAAAGCTTTCAATTGATCAAATCAAGCACATCTTTTCTGGGTCTTCTGACGTCAAACTCCCGTGTCCCTTCCTTACTCCAAAATAGTCTTTTAGGTGGTGACAATTCTAACTAGAACATGTAGAGCAAGGACTGAACCACATTTTAATTCCCATGGAGAATTTTGTCTGCTTCTAAAATCATTCACAGATGGTATCTACCTTCCATCCAAATTCCCAAAGACCTGAATTTCCATGTGGGTGGAGGCAGGTTTCAATAATAGACTTAGTTCTTAATATTTTTATGTTTCTTGCACTTAACATGTACTTAATTCTGAAAAGGGGATAAAAAGAACTACAGTTTCTATTCTTGTAAATATAGCACCTTTTGTTCCTACTAAAACCGGTGTAAGAATCATTAAATAGATGCATATATTCATTGAGATATTATGCTCTTGTGCCTACGCCCATGGAATAAATCAGACTGAGCAGTAGTGCTCCTCTCCCTGAGGGCCTCCAATTGGGTTGAAATATCTTTCTGCCTGAAGTCATATGGTTTAGAACCTAATCAAAACGTGTGGATTAGAATTCCTGAGCATTTTTGACAGTCTAGGGAACAAATAAGAATGAAAAAAGGAGTCCCTGGGTAATTTTTATGTCAATGCTTTCTTCTGATACTGACAATAGTGAAAGGGGGTATCGCTCATTTTAATTTCCACTAAATCAAGTATGGCTTCTATATATCATGTGTATGTCTCAGTATGTATATTTTGTAATTGCTTTTCTTTTTTTTTTTTTTTCAGGGGATTATAATTGCTTTTCCAAAAGATAACCTGAGAGATGGAAATGACAAGAAAGCAAATTGAATTTTATAAAACAATTTTTTAAAAATCATTTCTTCGGAGGTGACTACTGTGACTTCTACCTTTACAGTACAGTTTTTTAAAATTTTATATCCTGCTTCCCCTTAGATACATGCTGTTTCTTTATTCCTTCTTACTGAGCATATAAGAGCATGTTTTTCAAAATGAAGCATTTTTTTCAGTTTTATTGAGAAATAATTGACATACATCAATGTATAAGTTTAAGCCATACAACATGATAGTGTGATTTACAATTTTTTAAATTGATATTTTTAAATTTATTAATTGATATTTTTTTTTAAATTGATATTAGATATAAGAAAGATTTAGCTGAGGTAGTTCATATGGTTACAGATAGGTAGGATGCCTTGGCTGTATCCCTAAATCTAGGGCTTCAGTTGTGAAAATAAATAAGGGAAACTTTATTTAAAATGGAAGTCCTGAAGGGGGAGCTCTTATGTAGATACCGCTCCTTGAAGCATGCAGAAACAGCAGGAAGAGGGAAGATAAGAATTATCTTGACAAGGGAGGACACTCTTCTCATAGGAATTTTATCTCCTGCTTTCAAGAAAAAGCAGGATGATCCCTCCCTGCCTCAGCAACTACACAGTAACCACTGCTTCTTCAAAGCACTTTTGTTCCCAAAATAACCCTCTCCAATTTCCTCCTAAAATCTAATAAAAGCTGACCTTCCCTTTGTCTGTTTGGACTTGCTTATGGTTTGCTATAATTTGTCCTGAACTACAATTCTTCTGCTATTTTCCTAATAAATGCATTTTGCTGGTAAAGTAACTGGCCATTTTATTTTTAAGTTTGATGAGTTCTACTTGTTATCTGGGGCCTTTGTTTTTTTCTCTACATGATGTCTGCTGATGCAAGAATGTTCAAGATTGTTTTTTCAGGGGTATCTGGGTGGCTCAGTCTGTTAAGTGTCTGCCTTCAGCTCAGGTCATGATGCCAGGGTCCTGGGATAGAGCCTTGCATCAGGCTCCCTGCTCATCAGGGAGCCTGCTTCTCCCTCTGCCTGCTGCTCCCCTGCTTGTGCTCACTCTCTCTCTCTGTTCAAGTAAATAAATTTTTAAAACATCTAAAAAAAAAAGATTGTTTCCTCATTTATATTATGGTGCCTGGGCTGGACTATGTGGAACAGCTAGTGACTGGTTGGGCATCTCTCTTACTATTCAGGCCTTTTCACACTGTTAACATGGGTTTATTCATAGCATGCATTCTCAAGATAGTCAAACTTTTCCCAAGACAGTTGTCTCTTTCCCTGAGCCTTCCAAGAGACTTGGGGGACATTACAAGGCTTTATTCATCCAGTTTCTGAAGTCACTTTCACTACATTCTACTGATCAAGCAATGTGCCAGGACAAGTTGGAATTCAAGGGGATGGGGAAATATACTGGCTTGAACATAAATAATATTCATGCACCGTGGAAAGGAATTGATGATGGTTGATATTGGCCATACTTTGCTTTTATTCTCACCTTTGTCACTCCTCTCAATGACAATAATATCAATCCAATGACATAAAGGAGGGGAAAGACTATGGGATTTAGCAGGGGGGAGCCATAGACTGCATTTACTAGATGAGTGGTTTGACATCAACCTCATCTCTTTGATCTTTACTTCCTTCCTTAGATATGCAAAACAATGTGGCACCTGGTTGATATTAAAAAATAAATCTGATTTTGTACTCTTTTCACAAAAACAAAATTAAGATGAACCATGTTGTTATTGCCTTCCACATGCAACATTGTCTTCCTATTCTTCAAGCCTAAATAGTAATACTGAGAAACTGGTTAGAAGCATGGGTTCTTTATTCTTAAAACAAGTGTTGTAAATATGTTCTTCCTTATGTGCTTGTAACAAAACGAAGTCTTTCTGTGTATGGCTTAGAGGTGTTAAAACTAGATTACTGAAGGGCGCCTGGGTGGCTCAGTTGGTTAAGCAACTGGCTTCGGCTCAGGTCATGATTCCCAGGATCAAGTCCCACATCGGGCTCCCTGCTCAGCAGGGAGTCTGCTTCTCCCTCTGACCCTCTTCCCTCTTGTGCTCTCTATTTCTCATTCTCTGTCTCTCACATAAATAAACAAAATCTTTAAAAAAAATAAATAAAACTAGATTACTGAAGAATCCTTATGTTACTTGATGAATTAAAGGAATATTTGCAGCCTGGGTCAATGAAAAGGCATGTAGCTCAACGGTAAGAAACATCTGCTATGTATTGTTACATCACTTGTACATCATAAAACACATAGTGGGGATCAGTCACACTAAAAAGGAAGCTTTTGGAATCCAGAAGAAAACAGGTAACAGATGTTCCAGTCAGATGGTAATACTAAAATATGCATTATAACTGGCATCGAAAGCAGAAAATAAACAGGATTTATGCCCTACATAGGGTTTTAATTACTCTGCATTCAGAAAAGTTTTATTTTTAAATTTAGTACTCTTATCCAAAGGAAATGGTATCATTTCTAAGGGTATTGGTGTTACATAGTGAACTGTGACAATATTTTTTTTAAGATTTTATTTATTTGAGAGAGAGAGAGCTAGAAACAGAGACAGCGAGAGAGAGCATGAGCTGGGAGGAGAGGAAGAAGCAGGCTCCCCACTGAGCAGGGAGCCTGACGTGGGGCTCAATCTTAGGGTCATGAATTGAGCCGAATGCAGACACTTAACCAAATGAGTTACCCAGGTGCCCCTGAATTGTGACAATATTGTTTACCATTACTGATTTTAGTATATTTGACACAGAAAAAGTCTTGGTATGAATTAACATGGAATTTTATATTTTTATGCCTACTTTGTAAATTATTTAATATATTAGAGAGTGTATGATTTTAAAAATCAATATTCTTTAACTTTATCATTTAATTTTTATATATTTTTGAGATATAATTGACATATAACATATTTGTTTCAGGTGTAGAGCAAAATGATTTGATATATGTATATATTGTGAAATGATCCTAACAATAAGTCTATTTAATATCTATCACCTCACATAGTTATAATTTTTTTTTCTTGGGATGAGAGATTTTTAAGATCTACTTTCTTAGACTTAAATGTGGGACCTGAAGCCATAAAACTCTTAGAAGAAAACACAGTCAGTAATCTCTTTGACATAAACCTTAGCAACATTTTTCATGTCTCCTCAGGCAAGAAAAACAAATAAAAAATAAGCTGTTGAGACTGCACCAAAATAAAAAGTTTTTGCACAGGGAAGAAAACCATCAACAAAATGAAAAGGCAATTTAATGAATGGGGGAATATATTTGCAAATATTTTCCCCCATAAGTGTTTAATATCCAAAATACATAAAGGATTTATATAACACAACACCAAACAACCTCAAATAATCCGATTAAAGAAATGGGCAGAGGACCTGATTAGACATTTTCTCAAAGAAGCTATATAGATGGACAACAGGTACATGAAAAGTTGCTCAACATCACTAATCTTCAGGTAAATACAAAGCAAAACCACCATGAGATGTCACCTTCTACCTGCCAGAATGGCTAGTATCAAAAAGACCAGAAATAACAAGTGTTGGAGAGGATGTGGAGAAAAAGGAACCCTTACGCCCTGTTGGTGGGAATGCAAAATGGTGCAGCCACTCTGGAAAACAGTACAGGCATTCCTCAAAAAAATTAAAAATAGAAGTACCATATGACCCAGTAATTTCACTCCTGGATATTTACCTAAAGAAAACAGAAACACTAATTTGAGAAGATATATGCAACCTCTGTTTATTGTAGCATTATTCACAATAGCCAAGATATCGAAGCAGTCTAAGTGTCTATTGATAGATGAATGGATAAATAAGAGGTTATTTTATATATATATGTGTGTGTGTGTATATATATATGTGTGTGTGTGTATATACATATACACGCACATAAATACATATATATGTGTATAAAGTATATATGTATACATTTACAATGAACTATTACTCAACCATTAAAAAGAATGAGATCTTGCCATTTGCGGCAACATGGACGGACCTAGAGTATATTATGTTGAATGAAGTAAGTCAGACAAAGACAAATACCATACAACTTCACTTGTATGTGGAATCTGAAAAACAAGACAAATGAACAAACAAATGAAAAAGCAGTAACAGATCTATAAATACAGACAACAAACTGGTGGTTGCCAGAGGGAAGGTAGGAGTGGGGATGGGCAAAAAGGAACGTGGGGTGTGGGAGGTATAGGCGTCCAGTTATGGAATAAGTAAGTCATGAGGATTAAAGGTACAGGATAGGGAATATACTCAGTATTGTAATAGCCTTGTATGGTGACAGATGATAGCTACACTTGTGTTGAGTATAGCATAACCTATAGAGTCGTGGAATCACTATTTTGTACACCTGAAACTGATGTCTCATTGTATGTCAAATATACCCTTTTTTTTTTTTTTTCCTAAGTAGGCTCCCTGCCCAGTGTGAACCCCAGTGCGGGACTTGAACTCATGACCCTGAGATCAAAACCTGAGCTGAGATCAAGAGTTGAACACTTAAGCAACTAGACCACCCAGGCGCCCCTACTTTAAATTTTTTTTTAAATAAAGATTTACTCTTATAGCAACTTTCAAGTATGCAATACAGTATTATTAAGTATAGTACTCATGTTGTATATTTCATCCCTAGGACTTACTTATTTTATAACTGGAAATTTGCACCTTTTGATGACTTTTACTAATTTTGCCTACCCTTCCACCCACCACCTTTGTTAACCACCAAACTGTTCTCTGTATCTGAGTTTCGTTCTTTCCTTTTTTTAGATTCCACATATTAAATGTTGCAAATTTATATGTGATGCACTGGTACCTTATCAGATACAATGGTTTCACTTATTAGTGGATCACATTTGGTTGTTACCAGCGGTGTTTTAGAAAGCTTAGCTGTCTATTGATATAATTATGCACATATAAACCTCATAAAGGACCAGATAAAATTCAGAAAATAAATAATAACAATTAAAAATAGTGAGAATATTAGTCCTTTTTGCACTGAACCATACCATAAAATACAAGATGTCCTGGGTATTGCAAGACTTAACAGTACAACGAAGCACTATTTTTCAAAAGCATGAGTAAAGGACAATGAAAATTGGTTAATATACAGACATGAGAGTGTCCGGAAATTCTATTTATTTCACTGACCTGAAGAATAAAAAAAAAGAAAAGAAGAAAAGAAAATTAAGAAGCTTATTTAAGCTCCATGGCAAAATTGCCATATCCAAGCTGCCTCTCATTAGGTAAGCTAGTGATGTCGTTTGTACATCGGGTTAACTCTCAGCATTACTTTTACTCATCCTTACCTGGGAACTCATTTTGAATGCTACTGCCATGGCCGTAGCTGTCTTGTCCCATCTAAAAACTAGCATTGATGATAATTGCCTAGTTTTTCCACCGCTTAGTTTTTCAAGGAGTCTTTGACATGCCACCTCTGTAATGTTTCCACTAGTTGTCATTTACAGAGACTACCTCACAATTCACAAATAATTGGACTTAATTGCAGGTGCACTCGGACCTTTACGGTAAGAAAACAAGAGGCCAAAAACCAACTGTGGCTCAATTATTACAGAATGTCATAGCCACATTATGATACCAAGAAAAAAAATGAACTGACAAAAGGGAATGTGCCTTTAAAACGTATTTGTCTCACGGAGTTCCTCGGAATAAGTTTCTCCCCTTTGTTCCTAGTAATGAAGCCTTATCTTCTCAGACTAGCTGCTTAGTAACTGCTACACTCTCTGTGTCCTTTATTATAAAAACATTGCATTGGATCTTTCACAATTGGATAAAGTATTTCATCCTTTATTAGCTTCTTTTCCTCTATAGACAAAGTACAGCTGGTAAAGATGTCATTGTTGTTCTTTGAAACAAGAAGATTAGTCCATTTTCTCATGGGGTTTGGCAAAGTCCTCCACCAACGTGACTGGCAGAGGAAGAGGCTGAAGATGCTGGCCCCAGGGAACAGATTGCTGACTTGATAAATCTTCGGGTCATAAAGGTCACCTCTTGATGTCTGGAAGAAAGATTGACTTACTAACAAATACCAGCAAGAGATCGTTTTACACTTGTAGTGTAAAATATAAAGAAAACAAACAAATATCGAAGGGGCATTTGCATGCTGGCAACACCACAATGCCTGAACACACACAGGTAAAATTTGTTCGGTTTTAAATTTATGGTGAGTGATTTTTAAAATTTCAAAGTCATTCCTGCAGGAAAGCACATGCTTTTCTTGGCTGTTTGTATTTCCAGTGTGCTGTGTAGAAAATACATAGCGAACCTCTAAACAGGTAATTTGAGCAGTAGTAATCACGGCCACATCCTGGAAATGCTATCTTGAAATCTAGGAGTAAAAAAAAAGATTTGAAATTATAAAGTGCTGCATGAAAGCTGCTTGAAATTAAAAATCCCATGGACAGTTGAGGTTGAACTACTTATTATTAATGAATTCATAAACCTCACTGTAATATTTGGCTGCAGTATTTTCAGCTTGAAAGAGAACAGTAATAACTGAGATGGAAAATCAGAAACAGAAACAAAACAGGGGGATCCAATCAGTTAGTCCCACAAGATCACTGTCCCACATCAACTGTTCCTAAATTTAGGAAGCAAATCCAGTTTCTTCTTTCAATTAGCTTTTTTTTTTTTTTAAGAATCAAGACATTGAAATATACTGCGTGTATGCTTACAAAGCTTTGACCTGCCATCACGAAAAATGGCACCAATATTGCCAGTAAGCCCTTTTTTGTTTGTTTACATTCCTACCTGTTTTTTTTAACCACCTCGACTCCCCTTAATATTGGAACCCTGTGCTTTACCTCTAGTGAATTGATCTGGCATACTAAGTACTCAACATGGGAGCTGTGCACTAGGAAATTTCTCCAGTACTCCACAGTGGTGTAATTCTCAGCTTGAAAGACTACGAGAGGAGCATGAGTTAATACCCTAAAAGAGGAGTTCCATAGCTAAAGGGAAGCAAATTCAGGCTGCTGCCCAAAGTGAGCCTCTACCCCAGTGGCCCAAATGCTATTTTGTCTTTTGCAAAGTTTGACATCTAATTTTAATGTTATATATCTACATACATATGCATGTGTGCACGTGCGCACGTGTGCGTGCACACACACACACACAGATTGCTAGATTGCAGTGCTTGGCAAGAAATTCAAAATTAGACTTTGTTTCTGGTATTTTATCAATTCAATATTTGGAGGTACCCCCAGAATCCAACTGGAGTTAAATACATATGCATTATATATATATATATACACACACACATTATGTGCATATATACATACATATACACACACATATATATAAACTCTCATGCAGTAATTCATGCAAGCCAAATATATTAACCAGACATATTTTGGGGTCTATAAATCATCCTAAAACTTTGGCAACACAACTTTGACATGCCATGCCATGACATGATATGATTTGTATAGAGATCCAGATGCAGGGCTAGAATTTTATGAAGGACTTCTGAGATTATGTATTAATAATAGAAGGGCTGGTTATAATTTTTGTAAGGCCCTTTGTATGCATCATGTCTAATCCTTACACAACTCTGCACATATATTCCTACCTCTGTTTCACGGATGGCATCCCCGATTGCTCCATTACTTGCTCTGGGTCACAAATATTTTCAGTGGAGTAATCAGGCTTTCATCACATATCTGTCTGACTTCAATACCAAGTGTTTGACCAATCCAAGGACAATAGAGCCACATATTGTTGAAATAATATAAGAAGTATTCATATGATCTCATTGATATGAGGAATTCTTAATCTCAGGAAACAAACTGAGCGTTGCTGGAGTGGTGGGGGGTGGGAGGGATGGGGTGGCTGGGTGATAGACATTGGGGAGGGTATGTGTTATGGTGAGTACTGTGAATTGTGTAAGACTGTTGAATCACAGACCTGTGTCTCTGAAACAAATAATACATTATATGTTAAATATAAAAAAAGAAGAAGATAGCAGGAAGGGAAAAATGAAGGGGGGAAATCAGAGGGGACAATGAACCATGAGAGACTATGGACTCTGAGAAACAAATGGAGGGTTCTAGAGGGGAAGAGGGTGGGGAATGGGTTAGCCTGGTGATGGGTATTAAAGAGGGCACGTTCTGCATGGAGCACTGGGTGTTATGCACAAACAATGAATCATGGAACACTACATCAAAAACTAATGATGTAATGTATGATGATTAGCATAACATAATAAAAAAAAAGAAATGAAAAAACATTAGAGAGTTTTAGGGATAATTTAATAGATATTTAAAGACAGAATTTGAGCAGGATGCTGTGAAATAAGCATACACTAGTGGGAGAGAAACTTTGTAAGCTATTTTGGAAAGTAATTAAAAAACATGATGACTTAGAAATCTAAAAAAAAAATGAAAGAATATAAGAAGTGTTAATAAGAGAATATGATTGTGAAGAGAGAGGCTGGAAGTTTCTTGGCTTAGAGATATTTGTGGGTCAGAGTCTTTGAAAGGGTGCAAGGACTGAAGGATATGGGAGAAACAAAATTCATTGGCAAAACCCTCACATACAAATTGCTGCCGGTGGGAGCAATCATCCTCTGATTGAATCTTTGAAGATTGACTGAAAGCAGCCCATGATGTTCTATTCTGTTTGGGATGAGGAGAAGCTGGATCTGGACAGTGCAAGAGGCCTCCATTCAAGGATGACTTGAAATAACTGAATGAGTATCACTTAGAGAGAGTGCATCTCAGAAAACAACTCATCCAAGCATCTCATTTCATACAAAGACAGTGAAGTCCCAGAGAGTTAAAACCATCTTTGCCCATCATTCCATATAGATTCTCCCTAGGAAATCTCATACACTCCCTGTCACCGCACATTACTCGTATCTGAGCCAAGCAGAACTTTTCAGCTTCCTCCAAATGGCACACATGCTGTCCCATCTGGTCATCATTCCCTTTCCCCATTCTGTTGCCTGGAAAATACCATGTCACTCTTTTGGGCACAGGACCAATGGCACAATGTATTTTCTCAGTAAAATCAAGGGAAAAGCAGATAAATAAATAAATGATTTGAAAATGAGCCATTTCTCCATACCATTGGTAATTCCTAGATGGGAATAGGTGTCCAGAGTGTGGAAAAATGCCTGGAACCAGGGAATGTGATTCAAGGGTAATTGTGTGTGTGTGTGTGTGTGTGTGTGTGTGTGTGTGTGTGTGTGTGTGTAATAGACAGTTGTGCATGAGCTGGGCAGGGGCAGAGGGAGAGCAAATGAGAGAGAATCTTAAGCAGGCTCCATGCCCAGCACAGAGCCTGATGCGGGGCTTGATTTCATGACCCTGAGATTATGATGTGAGCGGAAATCAAGAGTCAGACGCTTAACTGACTGAGCAACCCAGGTGTCCTGATTCAAGGATACTTTGAAGAAGAATTCTTGAGCATTCAGTGCACCCCTTGCCCAAAGCTTTCTAGCAAAGCTTTTCAGAGGCAACTCAAGAATAGATCACTGTGTGTTGTACACAACGTCCTCATCAAATTGTTCACAGTGGAAGGAAGCGGGTATCAGGGTCTAGGCACTAGATGTGAAGCAGTTTTCAAGAACAGGACTGGTTAACAGGGAAGGTGTATTCTGGATCATGATTTGCTGACTCACTTTGCTGCCTCCTGTGGGAGTTTGAACATGAGATATGAGGGGAATGGGAGCCATATTTAAGTGGTGCTGTGAATCTGTTGTGCAACTAAAAAAAAAGCAGTAGGTGCTGTTACTTAGAGGAATGGCAGAGAATGGGGGAAGGACAAAGACTCTTGGTTGTGGAATTAAGAAAAGGAAGATAAGAAATGGCCAGAGGGGTCTGTCTTTGGAATTCCTAGCTGCATAGGCAAGACAGTTTTCTCCTTCTTCTTAATTCCCATATATCCATAGTTAAATCTTACATTACATGAGGTAATCTGGTCATTTCTCTGCCTCTTGCATGTGGACAGCTGTATATGTTTTGTGGGAAAATGAAGTCAGTCCACATAGTGTTCCTTGAGGGAAACAGCAAAGCAGTAACTTCTAGAAAATACCAATACTTACTATTATTATTTTTATTATATTTTTATTTTTCATGGCTAAACTAAAAAATTTCATTAGAAAAAAAAATCAAGTCGTGGGGCTCCTGGGTGGCTCAGTCGGTTAAGCATCCGACTTTTGGCTTCTGCTCAAGTCGTGATCTCATGGGTGATGAGATCGAGCCCTGTGTCAGTCTCTGTGCTCAGTGGGGGGGTCTGCTTGAAGATTCTCTACCTCTGTCCCTCCCTGACTCATGTGCCCACTTGCTCTCTGTCTCTCTCTAAATAAATAAATCTTTTAAAAAATAGAAAAAATTGAGTCAAATTTAAAAACACATTCAAGCCAACAGTAGAGTTAAAATGTGTTTATCATTTTTCTTTGAAAATTAGAAATGAAATATGATTGTATTTATAATTTGTAAACATATTTACCACCTGAGGAAAAAACAGGGTTTTCTAACATAGGACTATAAAATTAACAAAAAACACTAAAGTGTCAAAAACTGTCACTAATACCAATGACTTCCATGTTCCCATTTCCAATGGATGGTTTTCATCCTCATTTGATCCACATGTGATCACATCCACATGTGATCAGCATGTGTTGTCATCCTTTTGTCCAAAAAATAGAAAACCAACATAACATAATTAAAAAAAGAAAGAAAGAAAGAAATCCAGAACTTCTACTTCTCTATGCTATTTTGGGAATTAGATGAGGTAACACTTAATAAGTGATACACAGAACTTGATATTTTTTCGCTTGCCCCATGCTAATGAAGCAAAAAATTGCAATTGAAGAAGGTAAAATATATTAAGTTTACATTAAATTTTTTAAAGTAAGAATCTATTGTCTCAAAATTATATAAGAAAAAGTTCATATGGTTATAAATGAAATTTATCTTGTATAGTAAGAAATAAAGATGCTCTAATTTTCTATTGATGACTTAGTGAGGCTTATAATAAATAGTAAATTTGATTGAAAATAAAAATTTGTTTCATTTCAACGAGTCATACAAAAATTCAGTGTACTTTATACAATAGGATGTGATTTATAAAGTCATATATGTATATTACTTAATACTGTAATAAATTAGTAAAGCAATAACACAATTTATTTCCCAAAAAATTGTAATTAGAAATGTAAATATCCCAATTAATAATAGAAGGCACAGGCATTTTGTTACTTCATAAATAGGAACTAATTTAAATATATTCATGCACTGTAAACTGTTGCTTGGTTTCTCCTCAGAGTAATTAGGCAACCATGAAATTAAGGGGAATAATCTGATTACATTTCCCATCACATTATAATTTTTTTAGGGTTGGAAGAGGAGTAACAGATAATAGAGTCTTATATTTTTCTCTTTCCACTGATTTAGTATACTTTTTCAAAGTGCATTTTATTTTTATAGCTAAACATACATGTCTAACTCCATATACCTGTTACAATTTTATTTTAAATGCAACTTATAAACAGATCTTCCGTTAACTCTAGATTTCTGCTAATTTTGTTTAAAGTATAATTTTTAAAGGATGAAAAAAAGAGTTTGGCTAACTCCTTCATCTCCTTTGGGCATAATTCTTACATTTCCAATGATGCCTACCAAGGCCAACATTGTGAATACTGCAAACCAGCAAACCGCCCCCCCCATAACAACATTCCAATCCCCTGCCCCTAACTTGGTTTTCTTTCTGTAGTGTTTGTCAACTTAAAACATACCACATAACTTACCTGGTGGTTATTATCAGCTCTTCTCAGGTTAAGCTCCTGGACAGCAAGGATCTTTGTGTTTTTATGAATGTATCCCAGCCTTGTTTAATAGTGCTTATTTAATGAACAAATATATTTGATAACAATGTTTCACTGGATAGTATTTTTGTTCATTTACTATGTGAGGGCAATCAAATATAGCACATTCAAAACACTATTTTAAACATAGTATGCATTTTAAGCATGGTGAGAAAAATGGCTGTTTAGTAATCTCACAATCTGTCAGTCAATCCTGCCCAAACTGAGTGGGAAAAGTAATCATAAAGGTTAATTTAGAAGCTGCACGTAAAGAGCTTATAACCTGCCTGTGACTCAATTTGAATGCTTTCAGGTAAAAATCACCAGTTTTAGAGAGGGAAAATCTCTGCCCCTTTCATCCTGTCTGAACTACAAGCATAGCCTTGGGATGAAAAGGGATGGGTGAAAACGGGGCTACAAACTTCTATACTCAGGTGTAGTATCTGCAATGAGGTCCATCTGCCAAATGATAAGAAATTCAGAAAGTGCCAAACAACACCCCTGACTCCAAGTATTTGTAATTGTGCGGCTTCTTTGTTTCTGTAATTTCTTTTTTAATATCCTATCATGTTTCCCCTAATTATGGGCATCTGCTGCCTTAAATTGAAATGCCCTGCGTGTTAGTCTTTGTTAGTTCTAAAAATGAAACACATTATAGAATAATCTTTCCACTTTCTAGCCAGATTTGGGAGGAATAAAGCTTTCCCAATGGTCAATTACATGGTGGCAACTGCCAAAAGGGGAGAAAATTGGGAGTAGTCCCTATGGCCAATAGTAGTAAAGGAAAAACTGAACTGAGCTTAAGGACCCTGCACTTAAATATTTTAAACATCTTTTTGTTTCCCACATCTCTATCACTCCATATTACTGAAGACAGTCCAAGCATACATTTATCTTATTTGCCTGGGATTTGCCTTTATGGACCTGATTTTAGACAGTATCAACCGTTATGGGACATACAAGAGAAAATTTTAAGTAGGCAAAAAAATTAAGGCTCAGGTAAGATTTCAGGCCTAGAAAGGAATAAATGATTGCCTTGTACTTCTCCAGAATTGTTACCAATCATCTGTTACCAGACCTTCATTAACTGTATTGGCACCATACGTTTTAGAGGAGAAAAATAAAACTGACTTGCAGAGAAAGCCATACAGGGAGTTTTAAATTATTCAAAGAAATGCAAATTCTCTTATCTGATAAAGTGTGGATATTTAGCAAATTCTGAACCGCTTTCATCTCAGTATAGTTAGCCTTCCGCCAGTGCACAGCAGAGTGCTAAAACAAACATGAGAAACAGTCCCACTGGTAAGGAAATAAGCTTTGGCCTTGAGCCTTATTGAGAGTCAACTGACATTCAAGCCCCATAACCACCCGCCATTTTCCTGGGAACATTGTGGACAGCAGGCCTATTTTCCTTGAGAGCCGTTTAGAATTTTCTGTTGTGACCTTCTGGGATTGCTCTTCATTCCCCCACCTGGAACTTTTTATTACAACTGCCTTTCCCCCTCTGATCCCAAGTTGCCTCTGACGTTTCACCTTTTGGTCTCTACCAATCTGGATCTCATTTTCTTCCTGCAGCCGGTGGCTTGTGCTGAGACGAGAAGAGATGTTCCCTTTGTCACAGCTCCTTAATTAACCAGATTGGAGAATCTGCCCTCTTAGTTCCTCTCTCAGAAATCATAAAACAAATCACAACAGGTTTGGGTCAGCCCAGTGTGACACCCAAAGCTCTCACAACTCACAACTGCCCAGCAGTCCGGAAGCTTGCAGCGTCAGATGCAGGTGCTCAGCAAAGTCTCGTCTGATGGAAATTAATTTTTCTGCATAGCACAGGATGTGATCCAAGAGGTTAAAAAGTAATATTATAAGAGCAGAATATTATGTACAAATAATGGTTTTATCCTAAAAGCAATCATGTATTTGTTATAATTTGTATTTAAAATGACTTCAATTAACAAGATGTTTTTAGAGGCTTACAAAGGCAAGGATTTAAAAAAAAAAAAGCTTCAGGATTGGCTTTAGGGTCAAACTGGCTTTTATAACCTGCTTCCAGTGCTTTCTAGGTAAATATGATTAGTATCACACAAGGACAATGCATCAGAACCCTGAGTTCTGTAATGTTCACGATGCAATTTCAAGATTTCCTTGAAGACAAGCTTAAGAGACTGTTGCCTTGAGAAGCTGATTGCTGTGTTCACCTCTGCCCCTGGATGAGTCAGAGCTGCCAGTTTGTGCCCATGTGGTGGAGCAGACTGATGTTTTCCCATCTGTTCTACTTGTTGTCATACAGGTTCAATAGCATCGACCTACTATGATTTTGTCTGTATTCTTGGCTTTTCTCTTCTCCTGGGATATGAAATTTTAATCTTTCTACAGAAGACTTTCAGCTTGACTAATTATCTAATACAGGTAAATAAATATGGTAAAGCCTGTGCTCTAAAAGATATTCACATACTTATCTATCTATGGCAGGAACTGTAGATGACATTGTTTTATGTTTGAGAGAGTTACTACAGATGTAGATAGGGAGAAAACTTCTTAAATTCAATTGACTGTTCCATGTCACAAGTTTATAGGGCAAGGAGAAATTATGGACTATACTTTAATTGCTAATTGTGTGATTGATGCATTTCAATTTTCATTTCTATGGCTTGATAAGTATTTTGATAACATGAAGGCTACATCTTAAAGGATGCTAAAAGTTCTTGGAATGCTTTTCCTCAATTTCATTTTTCCTCTCTAATATTTCTGCATTTGGTCATTTAGAAAATAAAACATGTATTTATATTAATGCCAGCAATTTTGACCAGCTTATTACCTGTCACCTTACATTTTTATTTCTGTATTTATCTCTATCTTTCAACTCCATTCTCTTTAAAGATTGTCTCCCTTCAGTGTTCATAACTCTCCATTTTATTAGATGGTACAGTATTGGCTATAGCTTCTAATTCTAAAGTTGGTTTCTAATGTTTTTTTTTTCTCCATGAGAAAATAAATAAGTAAATCTTCTTTAATTTATTTTTTTTTTCTTTTTTGAATTAAAATTACTAGTTGAGGTTTAATGACTTAAGCATATTGCATTGATCATGAACTGTCTTGCTCAGGTATGAGCAATATGTGCAAAGGGACTTGCGTTCTGAACTCACCCAGCAAGGAAAGGTTAGTTTCTTTAATTTTCTAAATTATTACTAATGCTCTTCTTCACCTTCATTCATAAAATAAAAATGCAAATGACAACTGCACTGAACTATTATGTTCTACCTATCATTTAGAAAAAAACCCAAATTTGATAATACATTCTGTCGGCAAGACTGGGGAGAAATTCATTTATCTCTGGTGGCACTGTAAGTTGGCTCATTCCCTAAAGAGAAATATTTGGCAATATCTATCCATATAACAAATTCATATGCTCTATGACCAGCAATTTCACTTCTGGGAATTTACCCTTCAGATACTCTTGGCACACATGCAAAAGACAAATGCTTTCAAAGTCACTCATTGGAGCATTGTTTGTAATAGCAAAGAATTGGAAACAACCCAAATGTCTATCAGCAGAAGATTGCTTAAATATATTATAGCACATCACTATGAAATAATATTGGGCAGCCCTAAAGAAGAAAGAGAAAAGATTCTCTTCACATAAAGGGAAAAGAAATATACAATTTACATTGAGGAATGAAAAACAAGGCATAGGAAAGCATATGCAATATGTTAATCTTATATAAAAAAGAAAAAATAAGGATATATATTTACATTTGCTTGTATTTGCATAAAGATAACCATAAAAACATACATCACACACAAAAGCTGTTATCTAGGAAGAGTTGAATGGAATCCAGAAAAATGAAGGACAAAATGAGTAGTGAAATTTCCACTCTCTTCCATTTTGTTCTAACATATAAAATATATTATTTCACACACACACATACTCACACACACACACACACACACACACACACACACACACAACAGGACAGGTCAGAATGGAGAAGAAAATTTATCAGAAAACTCATGGTCACTCCTGTTATTAAAATTGAGCAAAGAACTTGGTTCCAAGAAAATTTCTGCCCTGAGGGAAATATCTGTATCTTGATCCTGGTGGTGGTTTCACAGGTTTGTATATCTGTCAAAGTTCATTGATTGGTATGCTTTAAATTGATGCAAGCTATTAATGGCAAATTATATCTTAATAAAGTTGGCTAAAATAGCTCCATTCTGGACCTCCAAAACTAAATAATAATAATTATGATTATTAATAATTGTTACATAGAGATGACTCTATCACATAGACACTGCCTTTCGTAGTTATTTTATATAAAATGGAAGGTATTCTTCCACTTGTGCAATGTTAAATCACATATCATTTCTAAAGAATGCTCAAGCATGATTTGATCTATGCTTTATCAGCTCTTAGAAAAAGTGTCCACAAGATTCATTTTCTTCAAGAAATGTGTTACCACATATATTAATGTCTGTACTCTCCCTTTTAGAATGTAAGCTCCCTGAGGACAGGGACTTTGTTTAATTCATTGCTCTAACCTTGGCATCCTATGTTCCCAGTAGGTGGCAGGTATTCTATAAGTACTTGTTTAATTACTTAATAAGTGGATTAAAATATGTTTTAAACAAAACTCTTAAATTTGCCATGTTGGAGAGTAAAATATTCTCTCTCATTAGCTCTCAACAACCAACATTTCTTCCAGCACTGGAATTAATCATCTTATCTTTAATTGAGTTCCAAAGGAAGTGGTTGGCTAGTTTTTACCAGGGAAAAAAGTGCAAAAAAATTCATTGAAATTATAGCTTTAGCAAAATGAGACGCCTCCCTATGATACATGAAAGCCAAAGTTGGCAGTGATAGAAACAGATTAACTTCTTCCTTTTCAGCTCACTTTCGGCATAAACTTATTAAACACCAAATTTGCTGGAAACCATCAACTATTTAACTTGCTCTCTTGTGTACTCTATTTTTATTTGTTTTTTGCTTGTATTATTTTGCTGTGTGTGTATATGTTTGTTTATTCCCATCTCAAAAGTTGAATTTGTGTATGTTAAATATGTATTATAAAGGATTCTAACTACTAAAGGTTTCATGATCACTGTGTACTTTGATTCATTCATTCAATTAAGTATTTAATATATTTTTTTAATCAAGACCTACTGGGAGCTGGGAGCTGTTATAGGCTCTGACTAATCAATAGGGGATTAGACAAGCAAGGTCCTGTCATCCAGAGTTCACATACTTATGAGAAAGACAGAAAACATGCTTATAAATACATAAAACTGAAAACACTAAGTATGTTAAAAAATTGAAATTTTGCTTAGCGCTCTGGCAAAATCAGCACTTTAAGTGAACAATGTTGAGATGATGTTATTTTCAGTAGTATGGACATAAGAAAGCTTTCTGTGGAGGATGCCCTTTGATGGATACATGAGAAATGAAGGAGCGATCATTGTGAAGTGCTCCTCACTGTGGCGTTCTTTTGGGACTAGTTTACAGTAATGAAAAATTAAAGCATAATATCCCTTATGCTAAAAAGATGTTCGTGGTTTTCAGAAAGACAATGTGGCTTTGGAATGAAGAGAAAAAGAGATAGGTCAAGTTTTAGAGGTAGGCAGGGTCACTTGGGTCTAGATTTACCATGGTAAAGAGTTTCATTTTATTCTAAATATAGTGGGAAGCTATTTCAAGTGAGAAGCGGAGGGATGTAATCTATTTGTATTTATAAAACAGCACTCTAGTTATTATGGTCAAAATAAACTTTAAAAGGAAAGATTGAAATCTACAGATCCCTGTTAGATTCCTGGAGTACTCAGGAGAGTACTCAGAAGTGACTTGGTCTGAGGGCGCCTGGGTGGCTCAGTTGGTTAAACGACTGCCTTCGGCTCAGGTCATGATCCTGGAGTCCCATGATCGAGTCCCACATCGGGCTCCCTGCTCAGCAGGGAGTCTGCTTCTCCCTCTGTCCCTCCTCCCTCTCATGCTTTCTCTCTATCATTCCCTCTCTCTCTTGATAAATAAATAAAAATCTTAAAAAAAAAAAGAAGTGACTTTTCTGTATGAGTTTAGGATGTTAGAAATGGTGAGAAGTAGTTGAACTCAGTGTGTGTCTTGAAGCTTATATTCTAATGGATTGGATATGGGATGTGGGATGCAATGAGATGATGAGAATCATGAATGCCTCTTTTAATTTTGCCCAAAGAAAATGGCTTAAAGATGGGAAAATAGCTTCTGAGTCTGTTCTGGCTTTGTTTGATATGCCTATTGGGCACTAAAATAGAGTGTTCAATAGAAAATTGGAAAAAATAAAGCTGGATTCCAGGAGAAAGGCAGTGCTGGAGATATTAATGTGGAATTCATTTATTAATTAGTATTAATAATCTTATTAATGTAGGATTTATAGACGGCACTGTAAAGCCGTAAGAGTCATCTAGGAAAGAAGAGAAGAAAGAAGAGAAGGTGGCAAGAGTAAGTGCTGAGCTTGAGCCCTTGGTATTCTGTTATTTAGAGATTTGGGGAGAGAAAGAAGAGCCAGCAAAGGACTCTGAGAAAAAGTAGCATTAAGACAGGCAGTGGGTATTGAAATACCCTAGATATCATCATGTTTTTGGCAGCATTATTCAAATAGCCAAAACACTGAAACAGTTCAAGCGTCCATCAACAGATGAATGGAAAAAAGAAAATGTAGTATATATACAGAATGGAATATTACTCAGCCATAAAAAGAAGGAATTCCTGTCGTTTGTAACAGCATAGATGAAACTTGAGGGTGCAATGCTAAGTGAAATAAGTTAGACAGAGACAGACAAATACTCTATAATCTCACTTATATGCAGAATCCCAAAAAGCTGAACTCATATGGATGGAGAGTAGATTGGTGGTTGGCAGGGACTGGGAGATGGGAGAAATGGGTAGATATTGGTCAAAAGGTATGAACTTCCAGTTACAGGATGAATAAGGAGCATGTGATGAATGTACAGCATGGTGATTAGTTAACAATATTGAAGGGCGCCTGGGTGGCTCAGTTGGTTAAGCGACTGCCTTCGGCTCAGGTCATGATCCTGAAGTCCCGGGATCGAGTCCCACATTGGGCTCCCTGCTCAGCAGGGAGTCTGCTTCTCCCTCTGACCCTCCCCCCTCTCATGCTCTCTATCTCATTCTCTCTCTCTCAAATAAATAAATAAAATCTTTAAAACAAAAAAACAATATTGAATTATATACATGAAAGTTGCTAAGAAAGTCAGCCTTAAATGCTCTCACCACAAAAGAAAAAAAAAGGTAATTATGTGAGATGATGAATACATTAACTAACTTTATTGCAATGATCGTTCCATAATATATTTGTGTGCCAAATCATCACAGTAAACACCATAAAACTTAAACAACATCATATGTCAATAATATTTCAATAAAGCTGGCAAAACAACAAGCTGGAAATAACAAAACAAAATGAAAAGACTCTAGTGAGTATATTGTTCTAGAAACAAAATGAAGAAAAAACTTTTAAAAAGGACTGAGGGGTGCCTGGGTGGCTCAGTCATTGGGTGCCTGCCTTTGGCTCAGGTCATGATCCCAGCGTCCTGGGAACGAGCCTCGCATCAGGCTCCCTGCTCCGCGGGTAGCCTGCTTCTCCCTCCCCCACTCCCCCTGCTTGTGTTCCTGCTCTCACTCCTGTCTCTGTCAAATAAATAAATTTAAAAAAGCAATAAATTAAAAAAATCTTAAAAAAATAAAAATAAAAAGGACAGAGTAAGCAACTGTATTAAATCCTGCAGAAATTTGAATAAGCTGAGATTGAGAAAGAACCATTGAATTAAACCAGATATTGGTGTCTATCAATCTTGATAAGAGGACTGTCTGTGGACTGCTAGGGATTTATGCCTAAATAGACTGTATTGATAAAAGAAAAAAAAAGAGGGAGAACTGGAGACAGAAATTTTAGATAATTACTATCATTTTGCCTTAAAAGGGATATGGTGATGTCTGTATTCCAATTATCTATTGCCTGTAAACAACACTTAAAAATTCAGTGACTTAAATTAAACAACCATTATATTCTATCTCCAGGTTCACAGCTGGAAGGTGGGCATTCCAGTTGGTTCAATATAGCTTCACTTACATCCGTGGCAATTTAGTGAGGACTTTGGGAAGGATGAGCTCAGCTGGGTCGCTCTTTCTCTCCACGTAGTCTCAGGACCTGTCCTCACAATCTCTTCAGCAGGATGATGATGGCTCAGAGCCCCAGGAGAGTGTATTTCAAGAGACAAGAGGAACCTGCTGGTCTCTTAAGGTCTGAGCCTTGAAACTTGTGCAGTGTCACTTCTATGATATTTGATTGGTCAAAGCAGGACAAAGACTGTCTGGATTAAAAAGGAAGGACCATAACCCTCAAGTTTCCATAGGAGAGTAGGTGGTATTTGGAGGTAGTAAGGGAGGTTTTTCCATGATGAGAAATATATGTGAACATCAATTGTTTCAGCTTAATTTACAATTAGTCTTCTTATTTAAAGTTTATTTTTAAAGTAATGCCAATGCTGTCTTCTAGCATGGCTTTGTCTACATCTCCAGCCTTAAGTGTTGCAGTTATAAATCCTGCTCTTTATATGCCAACACTACTGAACTATGTTTAGTCTACTAGTCTTTTTCTGGACACCATGTGCATTTCCTTCCATGCTTTTGCACTTTTTCTATCCCCATATGTTGTTTTTGCAATGCTAATTAGTCATTTTACAGGTTTAAAATTCTTTTCTTTGAAGACATTTCTTGATTATTCTTGGTAGACTTAAATATGCACTACTCTTTCATACACCATTACTTATTCATATTTATACTGCTTCATATTTTATACTTTATAATTATACCTCTTCCCCTGTTGGAACCTTCTTGAGGGCAGGAAGTATGTCTTTTGAATTTAGTGTAGTGTCTAACAGATAGAAATGTTTGTGGAATTAATGAATTTCAGTGCTAGATTCCTTTATATATATATCTACCTTGGTTAAATTCCAAGAGTACAAATATATCAAATTCAGTTATAGGAAAATGACATCCAAGAAGATTGCTCCAGGTTAATGATATATGCTATAATCATTTTTGAGTTGTAATCACAATAATTGACATTAATTTCCATTTTTGATCTTTAATTTATTGCTATTTGATTCATTTCTTTATAGATTTCACAGAGTAGGATTTCTGTTGTTGTTTAATGATAATAAGCCAGTATTTTCAATGCTGAAAGTTTTAGATACATAAGATTTGCTACAAATGTCACATAGTAGGAAATGATATGATAACTATAAAAATCCACTTCAAATATGAGAAAAAATATTGAAAACAATGGTCCAGTGATATATATTCATACAGAAATGCTAATAAATGTTTTATACTCCCTTATCATGCAGCTAAAAGAAGTCTATTTTCTATATGTCTGTATGAGAATAAAATTGATTCTCGATATTTTTAATTTTAATTTGTTTTCTAGGGCTAAATAGTTTTCAAAGAAGAAATGTAATATGGAAATCAGTCCTCAGATGAGTACATAACCATGGAATCCACTGGTCCTACACTTGCTGTATCGGTAAATGAATGACCACAGGCCTGATAGAATGTTGGAATTACTTCTATGATGACAGTCGTGGTATCAGTATGGATTTAATACCAACTAAATTTGGGTGGCTATTTTTCAGGGTTTTGTGTACATCTTAACTGAGTACCCATTATAAGATCTGCCATAGGTAGATTATATGAGTGTGGGAGTAAACAAGTAGAAATAGGAGTAGCCTATTCACCATTGTTCCTGAACACTCACTTGGGAAATCCTGGTTCTTATTCCTATAAGTTTTTTTTTTTTAAGTTTCTTTTCTTTCTTTCTTTCTTTCTTTCTTTCTTTCTTTCTTTCTTTCTTTCTTTCTTTCTTTCTTTCTTTCTTTCTTTCTTTCTTTCTTTCTCTTTCTTTCTTTCTTTCTTTCTTTCTTTCTTTCCTTTCTTTTTTTCTTCTTTCTTTCTTTCTCTTTCTTTCTTCCTTCCTTTTTCTTTCTTCTTTCTTTCTTTCTCTTTCTTTCTTTCTTTCTTTCTTTCTTTCTTTCTTTCTTTCTTTCTTTCTCTTTCTTTCTTTCTTTCCTTTCTTTTTCTTTTTTTCTTTCTTTCTTTCTTCTTTCTTTCTTTCTCTTTCTTTCTTCCTTCCTTTTTCTTTCTTATTTCTTTCTTTCTCTTTCTTTCTTTCTTTCTTTCTTTCTTTCTTTCTTTCTTTCTTTCTTTCTTTCTTTCTTTCTTTCTTTCTTTCTTTCTTTCTTTCTTTCTTTCTTTCTTTCTCTCTCTTTCTTCTTTCAGTTTATTTAAGTGACAGCTACACCCAACTTGGGGCTCAAACTCATGACCCCAAGATCAAGAGCTACATGCTCTTCTGACTGAGCCAGCCAGGTAACCCTGTGCCCCCACCCCACACATCACCACCACCACAATTTTTACAATTATTGTCTTTCTGGGTCCAGATGTCCTTTCACTGTGGGGTGATTCTCTCACTAACAGAAAGGGTTAGAGTCCTGCTAGATTTAAACATTTAGATACCACCCAGTCCCTTTAGGGTCCCAATGACAGTAAACTAGTAAGGCAAAAATATTAAAATATTGGCAAAGTAGTTGAACCAATTATCAAAAAGAGATAGAATTGCCAAATCATAATGGGACAAAGAAAGAAATTTGAATGATATTCATATAATTTGCTGTGGTATCAGGTAGTACTCCCATGCCTAGTTTTAGCTGTGAATGAGCAATTTCACCTGGACCCAAAAAGGCATGGTACCCAAGGCTAGACTGCTTAAAGATGAAATTCTAATTCAAACCACTTAGACCAGCAGGTATAATAGCTCAGGGTGAGCTATTATATATATATATATATATATATATATATATATATATATATATATATATATATATATATATGTATATTATACCATACTATGTATGGTAGAGGAAGAAGACAATAAGTAGAAATAATAATCTTAGGAACATCTGCAGTAACAAAGGCTAGAGTGTCATCCTCTCTTCTGTTTTTCCCCAGAATTGTAACCAATCTGAATATGTTGTTAGAGGGCTGAATAAGCTTCATGTGGAAAGGAA
This sequence comes from Eumetopias jubatus, assembly GCF_037043125.1. Lineage (NCBI taxonomy): Eukaryota > Metazoa > Chordata > Mammalia > Carnivora > Otariidae > Eumetopias > Eumetopias jubatus. The sequence continues at coordinate 33,348,353 of NW_028274807.1, forward strand.
GAGGGTCTGAGCAAGTGTTGAAACCGTAATGGGACACAGAAGTTGTTCTATTTACCTCTGCTCAGATTCCTTTCACCATGTTTGTGTACCCATTCTGCTTGTTTTGCTATTAATAGTTTACACCAATGACATCATTTACATAGCCCATGTGAAGTGATTTTGTATTTTGTATTTTAATACAAATACTCCCCAGTCCAGCCCTGGGGTCACCTGACTAGTATGAGAGGGCAAACAGCCAGCTCTTTTAAGTAAAGGCAGTACAAACTCAGAGATAATTTACCTTCCAGAGCTTCTAGAACAGCAGTTCGCATCAGAATGAGTCTGGGACACACTTGGTTGTTTTCTGTTCTCTCTCCTGTCTTCCAACCCTCTGACTGCCTTCTTCTGGAGCACTATCTAAATATATAATCTGCACTTGACACAGGCTCTTCTTCTTGGAGAACCAAATACAAACCCCAATGCTTTATTTCAGTAATATTTCATATCATAGAATGAAAATTCAGTCTTATAGAAATAAATAAATTCTGTAATGTAATACTGTTAATTTTTCACAAAATGTATCAGAAATGTATCATTCTGGCAATGTTCTAAGTATAATCCATTAGCTGTATGTGTTAGAAATAATAGATTTGTTACAAGACAGAAGCAAAAAAAAAAAAGGGAAGAAAATATTGACTTTAAGTGTCAGTGAATTAATAAAAACTTGAATCTTTTTACTGGATTTTTCCACATCCAGGAAAAGACCTCATACCCAAGAAATATGAAAAATAATACAATAGCTAAACCATTGATCTATATAATATTAAAAAGAATGTGTTTCTTCTCTCCCAATATTTCCCCAGTGTTATTAATTGTGAAACTGATTAGCCTCTCTCTCTCTCACACATACACACAATGTATGTCAAGTGTTCTGAAAAGAATAATTAATAAAAACAAGGAAATATAAAAATGTCTAGTTAATAAACTCTTACAACATTTTAGAATTTTAAACTTTATTGCTACAAAGACTGATTGTTCAGTTTACCTGCATTGACATCTGTTAAAATTGAAATCCTATAATGTTCTTGTGCCAATTTTTCAGAATTATAAGATTTGCAAAAGAATTTTTTGACTGGGATTTTTTTTTTTTTACAGATTTTCTTGCAAAACTATTTTGTGTATTTCCCTTACCCTGAAATTCCTACCTTGCTATACAAATTTACCTGCACCCCTATCCTTGGCTTATATCTTTCTCGATTACAAAAAAAAAAAAAAAAACCTTCTCATCTATTCTGTGAATTTTCTTCTCCATACTGATGTTCAAAAATAAATCATCCTCTATCTGAAAGTTTTATTCCCTAAATGAGAATAAATATTTGTAAATGTTACATATAGAGTCTTGGAGGAGGAATGAGAAATCTTCCTCTATATGTAATATGGGAATCAATCCCTAGGGACAGGCAATGACTGATGTCACAACTAAGTTATACTTGAACTGAATGATATTCTGTGTATTTTCCACATGAATAATACTATACAGAGCACAATATATTTAAAAATAGTAGGCTGCCTGAAGTCGCCACTTATGTTTTTTAAAATTTTTCTTTAATTTTTAAGATAAAATGACAAAGTGCCTACAAATACTATGAATACAGCAGGTATCTAATAAATATTTGTTAAATGAACAAATGAAGAGATAAATCACATTTCTGCAAATAAAACATAAATTTCTCATTCTGTGCCAACTCTGGTAAAAGCTACCTCTATGCGATAAGCTCTCAGATTTTACATTAGTACTTTTTGATGAAGAGGAAACAATGATAATTGAAGGCCATATGAGGTCCAACTGATAAAATCAGTTTACGGCAATAATTAAACAGGGTGAAAACTGGATTGTGGTAAGGTGACTTCTGCTGAGAAAATGTATTTTGACTAGTGTGAAATATATCCATATATAAAAATATGGTGATCAGGTCAATTACAAAAGCATATCCTAAAACCTGATCCATTTAAAACGTGAGAATTGTGTTGAAGTCATAATGATTTTTACAGTTGTGTCTGCTAAGTTACTGTTGGCATCCATGGAAAAAATGCGCATGAACCAAATGCCAAGTTTCTTAGAAAAGATCCTCATTACAGGGTACTCTTGTTGCTAGCTTGAGGGGGGAAAAAGTAAGGAAGAACCATTTTCTTTTTTTTAAGATTTTTTTTTTTTTTTGACAGAGAGAGACAGCAAGAAGGGGTGAGAGGGAACACAAGCAGGGGCAGAGGGAGAGGGAGAAGCAGGCTTCCTGCTGAGCAGGGAGCCCGATGTGGGACTTGATCCAGGACCCTGGGATCACAACCTGAGCCGAAGGCAGATGCTTAATGACTGAGCCACCCAGGCACCCCAGGAAGAACCATTTTCTATACCATTTCATCAAAGACAAAATATACCATAACTTACATACATTATTGTGACAATATTTCATTTTATTTTTGGCTTTTTCATTGTGTGCTTTGCCAATGTGGGGGAAGGGTTACCTATGAGAACCTGACTGGCTTAAGGATGATTGTCAAAAAACCTCAAGATGTAACAGGAGTGATAATGAAAGATAATATTCTGTTGGAAATCTCTGAAGGTTCTGCTACATGTGGTAAAATTGGAAAGGCCTAGCAACCCAGTACACCAATTTCCAAATCAAGATTATTAATCATAAAAAATGTGGATACTCCATATCCATCTTTGAGTCTAATCAATGACAGCAGGAGGTAAGTTTTAATTTTAAAAGTTCTGCTAGTAATAAATGTTTCCAAGGGAGAAAGAATGCCCCATAATACTCATTATTTAACTACTTTGGTTTGTAGATTTCTCACTTTTTAAAAAGAAGCATAGGTTTCTATTAACTTGAAGTATTTTCTTGCATTTATTCTATTGTTAAAACTTTTTAACTTCCAGATGCAAACTTTTTGGAGGCAATCTGAAACTTTAATTATGAAAAGATGAAATTCAAAACTTTTGAGGCATATATGCTCTTTGCAAATGTATAATTTAATATAACAAATAAATATGTAACATAATTGTATTCTAAATACTGAAGTGTCATTTTGGTCAAAAGGATATTAAGATAAATGTTTTTATTTATATTTACATCAAATTAATATTGTAAAGTCATTTTGAAAATATTTTCTCATAAGCTATACAAAAGATTTCATCTACCAGGGACATAATTTCATAAAAATATAATTCATCTAATTTTTATACACACATGAGTTGTTTGGTTCATGATTAGAAAATACAATGAATTTTTTTAAATGTGTACCTCTTGCTAATATGAAATAAAGAAAAATGTAAATATGTAAAAACAAACTCAGAATGTCTACAAAATGATGCAACTATTAATAAAAATGGGTATTTTATGTTTTCAGAATGAGAGTCCAGAATCAAATATTCCTAACTTGAAATATGCCTGTTCACTCAGTGACTTTCTCTCTGTATAAGCTCTGACCTTATTCTCTATTTTGCCTATCTCCGTGGTAGAGTGTGAAGTGGTTAGAAAAGAAATGACAATACCAATTCACAAGTCTGGAACCCAACTGGGATGAGTTGCTAAAGATATACCTGATCAGAAGTAAAGAAATAACCTGCATCCTCAGGGATTTTAAATTTTAACAGCAGGAAATCTATTCAATTCTGAAATAAAAGATATCCACCAAAATAATTGTTCTGCAAAACTCTGACTCAAAATGTGGCTTTAGCAATAAAACGTTGCATCATCATGATTTTGTCTTCTTAGAATGCAGAGTCAGCTTATATATTTACTTCCAGGTATGCTTATTGGGTTTTAAGTAGTAAAAAATGGGAAACATGGTGGTACCCCCTTAATAGTATTACTCATCTGAGAAATTTAGTTGTGTATATTATCCAACACCGATTATCATTTTTTCCCATTTTTTAATCTACGATCGTTTCCTGTTTTCTGCAACTTTCTTTTCAGAATTTTTTTTCTTGACAAGCAAAAGAAAAGAACACATTTATGTCAATCTCCAAATTTTTGTAACTATGCATTGCTTCTTGGCTAGAAAATGGTCTGGCAATTTTGAGAAATTATTTGGCAACACAAAACCAACTGGATTAGAGTGTCAGTGCAAATATTATTATAACTGCTCCCAAATTCTCTGTCATCTATGTGAATTCTCACAGGAAAACTTCTCTAAAGAACTAACCAGACAGTAAAACACTGTCTATTACCCAACTATCCTTAGGGTAATGTTTGTAACATTAGAAAAAAGAATTCATACTCTTCCCTTTTTATTCTGTCTTTCCCCTTCCTTTTACACTTCCTTTGTAAACAAATAAAACAAACCAAAACAACAAGAAACAAAACAAGAAAAATCCTTTTAGGGTTTTAGCCCTGTGGAAGTTCTGCTTAACTGTTTCCTGAATGGGCCTTGGCAGCAGTATTTATACTCAGAACCCAGGCTTTTTGCGCCACAGTTGATTGGAGTGATAAATAAGTTGATCTGAGTTATCAAATTCTCTTTTCTGGGAAGTAACCTCTCTGGTAGAAACAGAAGATCTATGATCTGAGCTGTGATGAGGTGGGAATCTCCTACTTTGTGGCTAGAGAAGCCAGGTAAGCTGACATTAACAGAAAAAAAAAAAAAATCGAAGAGATGCCACAGAAAAGCAGTAAGAGACAAACAAAAAGGAAAGCAGCAAATATACCTGTTCTTCTTTCAACTTTCCATTTCCAAGTTCTTGTTTCTTCTCAAGGGCTCACTATATTCCTACCTTCAGCTTCAAGAAATGCTCCTGTAACATGATAATTTTTGATTAATCACCATTGATTACAATTACTCTCTTTTCATGGAGATGAGGAGAAAGAGGAGGTCTGAGTTGATTCTTGACTCCAAAAATTATTAAATTGTGATCATATAAAAATAATCTGCTTCCTGAGGAAGTTTCCTCTAATGTAACAGAAATCTCATAACACAGATAGCAAAGGATTACTGTGAGGGAAGCCTTGTGTGCTTTAGGTAAAGCACCTTGAACAGTACCTAACATGCATAATACATGTCCCTCTCCCTCTACAGTCCCTTGACAAACCCATGCATATCCAATAAACAGGTGTACACTTAGATATTTCAATTGTTATACACAGATTTATACAAAATCCTATTTATGGCCATAGAAATACTAAGATAATATAGTAATGCAGTAATACAAATGTGCCCACTTATATAGATGCTCCTGTACAGATAAAACATTGGTCCTAGTAGTAAACATTCACTAACACACAAAGACATGCCCACCAATGGTCTATATTGAAAAAATCTTTGAAGAGTTGTTTTTAAATTCTGAATCTCTTTTCATATTTTCACATAAACCTGAGTTTTCCTGACTCTTCTGGTTTAAAATTACAGGGATATAAAGATTAAAAAAAAATGTGTGTTACTCCTTTGCATTTCTTTAGAGTCTGTGTAAAAGTAGGTGTACAAAAATATTTCTAGTGATAACATCAAGATAATAGAAAATCTTTGGAAATCAGAGGTTACAAGTAGAATCTTTGATATTTTCTGAATTGACCAATTCTTTCTGCTTATGCATATCAATTTGTGAAAAATTCCTGAGTTATTATGCAGTGCCACTCAAAGTTGAAAATGGCATGATACACACCAATTAGAGCTTCATTTGAATATTGTCATGTTGATCTTTCACCTCTTTGTGGTTCCATAAAAACTCAATTTTGGATATTACTCTTGCAAAAAATAGCCTACTTTATGTAATCTGAGATTATATGAAGAATTCTTTCTTGCATCAGATGATTAACTTTTATCATTCATTTCTTCATTCAAAATTTTAAAGGAAGTTTAAAGAACATGACCATACAAAAGTTATAATTGGGATTGGATATGCTGAAATATGTGAAATATTGACTCTACTCTTGTACTCATTCTAGGATGAAAACAGGTCCTCAAATAAAAAACTAAAAATACTCCATGGCTAATAAAAAATAAATAAAACCATAGAACTTTCAGGGATGGCAGCAATATTGACATATTTAGAGAGTAGGAAGCACTCCTGGATGAAGAGAACGGTATCAGGACTTGATGGGCATCATTCGATCCTAGACTCCAAGACTGGATGAGAATTTTGAGAGTCTTGGGATGTAATGGATATAATTTGTATGTGAAAGGAATGTGAATGATTATTGCTAGGAAAAAGAATATGAGAGATTGCAGAAATGATCGTGATTTTCTTCTTTCATTAAGGGGTGGTGTCTTCTCCACACCCTGAATCTGCAGTAGCCATGTGACTGACCTGAGCCAATGGGAAACTGGCAATCATGTAGCATGCATCAACTTGAAGAGCATTTGTACTTGCTGATTTTGGAACATTTTGTCATCATGTAAATGAGACTAGATTAGACTGCTGTATGAGAAAGGGCATGTGATCCAGTGGTCCTTGTTATCCATTTGTCATCCCGTCAACCTCCTGAAAGTGATCTGTTGAGCTGACCAGAGGCTGAACACAGATAAATGAGGCCAGCTTAGATAGAGAATTACCTAGCTAAAACCAACCAAAATTTACTCTCAGAATCAAGAGCTCAGTAAATGATTGCAAATGTCCCTTTCCTTGGTCCTCATCATTTTACCTGTATTCACTCATACCACTCAGTAAAACAGCAATGTTCTCCCTGTTGTATCCTATGCTTTTGTAATTTTGGTTCTAGAACTGAGATGAGAAAGACTGATCGTGTATTATTTTTAAAATCTTAAATGTGAAAGTGGTAACTTTTGGCAACATTTTAGAAGTTATCTGTGCTCATTAATGAAGCTGATATCCCTTCAGGCATCTCTGTTACTCATTGTCTCCCCTTCTTGGGAATTTCAGAAGCCCCTCTCTGTTATTTAGTCATGTCTACTTTAGTCAGGTGAATCAGGTGTCTCTAAAACATGTTGCCATAGGGGTGCCTGGGTGGCTCAGTCGGTTAAGCATCTGCCTTTAGCTCAGGTCATGATCCCGGGGTCCTGGGATTGAGCCTTGCATCAGCCTCCCTGCTTAGTGGAGTCTGCTTCTCCCTCTCCCGCTGCCCCTCCCCCTGGCTCATGCTCTCTCACACTTGCTCTCTTTCTCTCAAATGAATAAATAAAAGCTTTAAAATAAATAAAACATGTTGCCATAAAGAATGCTATCTTTTTGTTGTTGTTACAGAAAATATAGGAATAGAATTTCCATTTATATATATTCCTATTTGTTGGCTGAATATTTCATGATATTTTGTTCAACAGAAACCAATAGAAGATCTTACAAAAATGCATCCAATGAAAGGCAAAACATATAAACTTGGAATTGGGAAAATATGAATCAGAATAGAATAAAAGATCAAGAAAAGTATAAGTAGCAGATATCTAACATGAACGACATAGTTGATTGAGTTGACATCCAAATTTAATTGAGTCTCTAAGTAAAAAAAAAAAGTAATAATAGACAAATCATTAGGTAAATTAATTATACCATATAGTTAAAAGATATAATTCATGTTGAGACATCCAGGTCAAAATTAAACATTAAATTAGAAGTGATGATACTGAGTCACTTTTCTAACAATAGTTATATTGAAAGATCAGTTTCCTATTAATGACCCTTGTTGCTTATGGTATATCAACATATGGAATATCAATAACTTCAATTATACCTCTACATACTTTATATCATCCATGATCATGGAAGGCAAAATTGAAAATATTGACAACACTTACCCTTTTCAGGATACTTTGTTACTTCGCACAGAGTTTTTATTGGGGCCAGATCTTCTCATTCCATTTATCTGAGTCAACTCTCTTCATTCTCGTCCTTTTATTACAACAATAACCTCTAAATTATCTCCCTTTTCCCAGTTTCTTCCCACAATGGACAGTAGAATTATATTTTTAAAAATCTGGTCATTCCACTGCTTAAACTTCTCTGTCTGTTGTGTAAAGCACAAAATCTAAAATCCTCAGAAATTCTTGCCAAAGTCCTTCAATATTTGCCCCTAGAGCTCATTTTTAATAATACATGTATTATTTTTGGCATAAAACATACCAGTAGATGATACATTTATAAACATTTTAGTTTTGGGTTTCTTTACTACCTGTCTCTAGTGCCCCCGCTCCCCAGCTGCACAAACCCAGAGGAGAGTGAACAACTGGAACAGCATCCCGGCAGCTCTTTGAATTTACTTCCTGGTGCTCAGTCCTCCATCAACCCTCACTTTGTTCTCTATAGTTCAGATGTCACTTCTGGTTTGTCTCTCTCTCTCTCTCTCTCTCTCTCTCTCTCTCTCTCCCCCCCCCATATGTTCATCAGTTTTGTTGCTTAAATTCCATATATGAGTGAAATCATATTGTATTTGTCTTTCTCTGACTTCTTTCGCTTAGCATCATACTCTCTAGCTCCACCCATGTTGTTGCAAATGGCAAGATTTCATTCTTTTTGATGGCTGAGTATATAGGATTCCTGAATTTTACAGATTAGAGGGTATAAAATGATACTGTATTGTGGTCAGGATTTGCACTTCCCAGTTAGCCAGCTTTATCATGTTTTCATAGGTTTCGGAGTCATTCCAAATGTGTTCAATTCGTGAAATGTCTTTTCTTATATTTTGCAATTTTTTTGCAGGATTGACTATCTTTCTGGTCAATATACATAAATGATTTGTGTAAAAACGACCTCCTAGCCCTTGTTTTCCTTGTTCATTTTTCTAAAGGTGGCCTTTGATAGACAAATGGTTTTATTTTAATGTTGTCATAATTGTCAATATTTTTTATAATTGCCTTTGTGTGTAATAAAAGGTATCCCTTCATCTTTTCTTACTCTGTGTTGTCAATGTGTGCTCCTAAAAGGTTTAAATTTCTGCCTTTGAAATGTAAGTCTTTAAATCATCCAGTATTTAATCTTCTTTCTTTCTTTTCTTTCTTTCTTTTTTTTTTTTTTTGGTATGGTCTATTTATTTTATTTATTTTTGGCATATTTTATTTATTATCCATGATCAGCTTTTCCTTGTCTGGATAAGTAATGGTCCCACTACCATTGATTTAACGCATTCTTTTCTCAAAGAGCTTAAAAACCAGCTCTGACTTTTAATGTTCCCATATATTTTCAGTAGGGTTTCTACGCTCTTTATTTGGTTCCACAAGCTAAAATTTTCTATCCCTGTGCCAATATTTCCCTGTCTTCATTATTAGGCCTTTATAATTGATATGTGGTAGAATAAGCCCATTCTGCTACTGTCCCACTTTCTCCATTTCCTCATCATCTTTTTTGTCCTTAAGGGTATCTTGGTGATTTGGGCTCCTAAATTTACATTTAAAAAAAAAAAACAAACTAGGTGGGGGAGGAGGAGAGAGAGGCAGAGAGAGATAACCTTAAGCGGGCTCTAAGCCCAGCACAGAGCCCAACATGGGGCTCAATCTTACCCTGAGATCATGGTCATGACCTTAGCTGAAATCAAGCGTCAATTGCTTAACCCACTGAACCATTCAGGTGCCCTGGCCTAAATTTACATTTTAAAGACAACTTCCCTTGGGCAAAAATGTGGTAATTACTTTAAAATCATAGACTGATATGAGAGGGATTGGCATTTTTACTACATTTAGTTTTCCTTATAACACACATAGTTTGTCTCCCTTTACTTCGTACAACTTTAGTTTCTTTCAATTACTTTAAAAATAATTTTCCCAATGTGTTTTAAATGTCTTCTACTTGATATGTTCGTAGTTAACTTACATTTTGGTGGTGGCTACAAATGAAACATTTTGAAGTAAGTTTTTTAACTTCATATTGCTTGTTTTAGAGACATAATTTGTTTTCTCCTATTCATGTCAGATTAGAAAGTCATAATAAATTCATTTTTTCTAATGAGTTGTCTGTAGATTATTTTATATTTTTACAAGTTTTTGGTCTAATTTGCTTTTTTTTGTACAATCTACTTGTGTATGCATCCAATAAGACAGTTTCAAAATAAACAATGGAAAAATTGACAAGCTGAACAGAAAAATAGACAAATTAAAATTTTATTTGGAGATTCCAATACCACTATCACATTAATATATGGAACAAGTAGAATCTCAGTAAAGACACAGAAGTTTTGAGTAACATTACCAACCAATCTGACCTAATTAACATATACTGTATAATTCATACACCACCACCAAAACATGCATTCTGTTAAGTGCCCATGCAACAGTCACCAAAACAATATATGCTGAGCCCAAAACATGTTTCAATGCATTTAGAAAAACTGTATTCACACAAAATATATATATTTATTTTAAATTTATTCATTTATTTAAAGTAGGCTCCATGCCTATTGTGGTGCTTGAACTCATGACCCTAAGATCAAGGGTTACACACTCTACAGACTGAGCCAGGGTATATTTTTTGATTGCAGGCAATCACATTAGAAATCAATAATATGTAGAAATCTGGAAATTTCTCAAAGTCCTGGGTCTAAATGACACAATTCTACCCATTTGTATTTTCTAGGATTTCTATTACTCTTCTAGGGCTTGTAAACTACCCCACAATTAGTAGCTTAAACAACAGAAATGTATTTTCTCACAGTTGTAGGGGCTGGAAGTTCAAAATCAAGATACAAGCAGTATTAGTTTCTGGTGGGAACTCTCCTTGGCTTGCAGACTACTGCCTTCTCACGGTGTCCTTCCATGGCCTTTTCTCTATGTGAGTGCAGTCCTAGGGTCTCTTCCTCTTCCTATAAGGACTCCAGTCTTCTTGCATTAGGACACCATAATTATAACCTCATTTTACCTTAATTATTTCTTTAAAGGTCCCATCTCCAACTATAGTCACGTTTGGGTTTTAAAGGCCAACTCCAGTTTTGAGAGGACACAATTCAGTCCATGCACAAAAAAGTCCAAATGACTTTTTTTAGTCATTGAACATGTTGAGTGTATTGGTAATAATTTTAAAAGCTGTTATCTTTTAATTCCTATGTCTGTATAACCGTTTGTTCTGTTTCTTTTTTTTTTAATGCATTTCTTTTTTTTTTAAAGATTTTTATTTATTTACTTAACAGAGAGAGAGAGAGAGAGAGCACAAGTAGGCAGAGCGGCAGACAGAGGGAGAGGGAGAAGCAGGATCTCCACCAAGCAGGGAGCCTGATGTGGGGCTCGATGTGGGGCTCGAAGTGGGGCTCGATCCCAGGACCCTGGGATCATGACCCAAGCCGAAGGCAGCCACTTAACCGACTGAGCCACCCAGGCGCCCCTGTTCTGTTTCTTTTGGCTGATTTTCCTCTCGACTTTGGGTCACACTTTCTTGCTTCTTGGCATGCCAAGTAATTTTTGATTGGAGGCTGGGTATTCTAATGCTGAGAATCCGAATTTGTCTTCTACCTTTAAAGGAGCACTGTGCTTTGTTCTAGCAAGTAGTGAACTTAAATGGGTATCAACTTTATCTTGTTTTTAATTACTAACCAGTGCTACAGTTTAGTATAGAGTAGCCTTAAATCTAGGGAAAGTTTAGTGTATTATTAAGGTGAGGACTTTTTGAGGTGTCTACTGAATTATCCATACCATTAAAGAGGACTCTTTATTCTTGCTGAAAGCTATCTTATCTGAGCTCTCAGAATTATGTAGTTGGAGCTAATGTTGGTCATTTGTTATTTAGCCTCATGGAGTTTCTTCCTACATATGGAGATCTTCAACAGGCTGTATTCAGCAAAAACTGAAGATAATCCCAAATCAGATTTCTGGGGCACTTTTTCTGTCTAGGTTCGTTCTCCCTGGAACTCTATCTTGTAATTTTCAGTTGCCTAGACTTCTCAAACTCTGATATCTATGTTCTCAATTCAGAAAGACCTTATAGAAACTTTTTCACTGTGGTCTGGAATATTCCTCCAGATAGAAAACTAGAGCTTACCTAGTATGTGTCCCTTTCACAGAAATTACTGATATTCACTCTTATCTGATGTTTGAAAACAATTATTTTGTATAATTTCTCCAGTTTATAGGTGATTACTATTTGAGGGTAATTTAGGTCTCTGCCTCTGCAGCATGATTGGAAGTAAAATTGTAGACAACTGAATTAAAATAAAAACTAAATATAAAATTCTAATAAAGCAGGATATTATACAATTTGAATCTAACAACTAAAAGACGAAGTTTATTTTTCTCCCATAGGTACTAAAAGTGAATTAGGTTACTTTTTTTTTAAAGATTTATTTATTTATTTGAGAAAGAGAGAGAGAGCCCACGTACATGTGAGTAGGAGTGCAAGTGGGAGGAGGAGCAGATGGGGAGGGAGAGGGAAAAGCAGACTCCATGCATGACTGAGCCACCCAGGGACCCTGAATCAGGTGCTTTTAAAGAAATATTATTGTGGACATTATGAAAAAGTTTCATGATGTAAGCAGTCCAGTTTCATTCTTTGTTGACAGTAGAACTCAGTCTTATTCCAATCATTCTTTAAAACTTAGCCTCAAATTTGTATTTAAAAAACAGTTGTGTCTAACAATAAAATATTTTTCAAAATATCGTTCATGTTTAATATTTGACTTATGAAACATATTTACAAATGGAATTTGCTAATGAATCTTGATGCTACATTATTGAAATAAACCTACATTTAACTGACTGTTCCCTATATTTGTAAATTACCACTTTTGACAACAGCGAAGTCATATAGTGAAATGTCCTAACAAAACTCTTCCCTAATTGCACATCAAATTTTCTCACATATCTATATTATTTGTTTAAAAAAAAGATTTTCAAAAAATCAACATTTTGGTTACTCCAGCAATTCTTCCATTATAATTGGGTTTTTAAATACTAAGATCTTATGTACATTTTAATTGTGATTTTATCAGTTATCTTCCAAAAGGTATTCTAAGCCAATTCTGAAACTTTTTTGTGTGTATTTAGAAATTGTATTTGCTAGATTTATGTTTTAACTCATGCATATGCTTATATACATATTTAACATTGCACACAATAACTTACCCTTACTAATAAGTTCATATACAAAAGAAATGGATTCCAAACTGCTTTAAAATGAACAATAGTAATTTTATTCAAATCTTAATAAAACCATAGTCGAAATGAAGCCACATTATACCATTAACTAAGATTAAAATTATGTAATGGGGGCGCCTGGGTGGTTCAGTTGGTTAAGCGTCCAACTCTTGATTTTGGCTCAGGTCATGATCTCAGGGTGATGAGATTGGGCGCTGTGTGGGGCTCCCCACTCAGCAGGGAGTTTGCTTCTCTCCCTATCTGCCTCCCTCCCCCTCTCACTCTCACCCTCTCATGCTCTCTCTCTCTCTGTGTCTCTCAGTCTCCCTCTCTAAAATAAATAAATCTTTAAAAATAAAACAAAATAACGTGACAATAGATATTTCATATTCTAGTCTAGACAATAATAATTTTTGTCAGCTAACTCTTTGAAAAGCTACATCAAAAGTGAATATTTTTAGACAAGATGTGGGATATTTTAAATCTCAAGATAGTAAGAAGTAGATGACATTCAAGTAAATATTGCAGGGAAATGTAACATTTCCTATAATTTTTGCTTTTACTGAGTCCTTCCTTGTTTCTTATCATCCACCATGACTGGGGATATGGACGAAAGATAATACTGTCTAACTTTAAAAAATTGAAGCTCACCTTAAGCACCTTATAATGGATGGAAATGTAACACTTCATTAAACAAATAAATAAATAAATAAATAATAAGTAAAATGTGTAATTAATTTTTTATTGAACAACATAAAGTAATTCTAGAAAGAAAGTAAAATGAAAAATTAATTTAATCATAGCTTTATCTAATTAGATCTGAAATAAGAATATATTTGTTCAGGAAAAAGATTCTAAATTTATGTCTCCAATATACCAAATATTTCCTTTATTTTTTTCTTTTAAAATTTTTTTAAAGATTTTATTTATTTGAGAGAAAGAGAGAGAAAGAACGGGTGTGCACATGTGTGCTTGCTTACAAGCAGTGGGGAAGAGGCAGAGGGAGAAGCAGACTCTCTGCTCAGGAAGCCTAACGTGGGGCTTCATCCCAGGACCCTGGGATCATGACCTGAGCTGAAGGCAGAAGCTCAACTGACTGAGCCACTCAGGTGTCCCTCTTTTTAAAATTTTATTTAAATTCCAGTTAGTTAACATATAGTGTAATATTAGTTTCAGCAGTAGAATTTTGTGATTCATCACTTACCATATAACACCCTGTGCTCATCACAGCAATTGCCCTCCTTAATACCCAACACCCATTTAGCTAATCACCCACCCACTTACCCTCCATCAACCCTCAGTTTGTTCTCTATAGCTAAGAGTCTGTGTTATGGTTACTTATCTTATTTTCCCCATGTTCATCTGTTTCATTTCTTAAATTCCACTTATGAGTGAAATCATACAGTATTTATCTATCTCTGACTGACTTATTTTACTTAGCATAATACACTCTAGTTCCACCCATATTGTTGTAAATGGCAACAACACTGTATACATACACCACCTCTTTTTTATCCATTCATCAGTCGGTGAACATTTGGGCTCCTTACATAATTTGGCTATTGTTGATAATGCTGCTATAAACATTGGGATGCGCGTATCCCTTCAAATCAGTATTTTTGTATCCTTTGGGTAAATACCTAGTAGTGCAATTGCTGGATCATAGGGTAGTTTTAATTTAAATTTTGAGGAAACTCCATACTGTTCTCTAGAGTGGCTGAACCAGCTTGCATTCCCACCAACAGTGTAAGAGGGTTCCGCTTTCCCTGCAGCCTCACCAACACCTGTTGTTTCCCATGTTGTTAATTTTAGCTATTCTGACAGGTGTGACGTGATAGCTCATTGTAGTTCTGATTTGTATCACCCTGATGATGGGTGATTATGAGCATCTTTTGATGTGTCTCTTAGCCATCTGTATGTCTTCTTTGGAAAAATGTCTATCAATGTCTTCTGCCCATTTCTTAACTGGATTATTTGTTTTTTTGGGTGTTGAGTTTGATGAGTTCTCTATAGATTTTGGATTCTAACCTTTTATCAGACATGTCATTTGCAAGTAATTTCTCCCATTCTGAAAGTTGCCTTTTAGTTTTGTTGATTGTTTCCTTCACTGTGCAGAAGCTTTTTATCTTGATGAAATATCAATAGTTCATTTTTGCTTTTGTTTCCCTTGCCTCTGGAGACGTATCCAGTAAAAAGTTGCTATGGCTGACATTAAAGAGGTTATTGCCTGTGTTCTTCTCTAGGATTTTGATGGTGTCCCATCTCACATTTAGGTTTTTCAACCATTTTGAATTTATTTTTGTGTATGATGCAAAAAAGTTTCATTCTTCTGCATGTTGCTGTCCAGGATTCCCAACACCATTTGTTGAAGAGACTGTCCTTTTTCCATTGGATATTCTTTCCTGCTTTGTTGAAGATTAGTTGACCGTAGAGTTGTGGGTCTATTTCTAGGTTTTCTGTTCTGCTCCATTGTCTGTTTTGTTTTGCTTTGCTTTTGCCAGTACAATACTGTCTTGATGACTACAGCCTTGTTATATAATGGAAAGTCCAGAACTGTGATGTCTCCAGCTTTGCTCTACTTTCTCAAGATGGCTTTGGCTATTCAGGGTCTTCTGTGGTTCCATACATATATTAGGATTGTTTGTTCTAGCACTATGAAAAATGCTGGTGGTTTTTTGATGGGGGTTGCATTAAGTGGGTAAATTGCGTTGGGTAATATAGACATTTTAACAACATTTGTTTTTCCAATCCATAAGCATGGGATATTTTCCCATTTCTTTGTGTCATCTTCAATTTCTTTCTCGGTATCCTGTAATTTTCAGCATACAAATCTTTTACTTCTTTGGTTAGGTTTATTCCTAAGTACCTTATGGTTTTTGGTGCAATTGTAAATGGGATTGATTCCTCAATTTCTCTTTCTGCTGAATCATTGTTGGTATATAGAAATGCCAGAGATTTCTATATGTTGATTTTGTATCTTGTGACTTTACTGAATTCATGTATCAGTTCTAACAATTTTTTGATGGAATCTTTCGGGTTTTCTACATAAAGTATCATGTCGTGTGTGAATATGAAAATTTGACTTCTTCCTTGATGATTTGGATGCCTTTTATTTCTTTCTGCTGTCTGATTACTGAGGCTAGGACTTCTAGTGCTGTGTTAAATAACGGGGTGAGAATGGGCATCCCTGTCTTGTTCCTTACTGTAGAGGAAAGCTCTCAGTTTTTCCCCATTGAGGATTATATTCCAAATATTTCCTTTATGTTTCACCTTGTATTAATTAGTTTTCTTGGGGTTGATGAGAGCATTTGTTGAATAGGAAAATATTTAACTTTTTTCCCAGGAAATATTTATTGTTTACTTATGTGGTAAGTATTTTACTAAACACTATTTATAGAGGTCTTGATGACTTACAATATTTAAATGACAGAATTATCAAAGAAAATATAAAGCCAGGTAAAACTTTCTATTCTATATACCAGAATATTTGCAATGAGTTAAGCTAATTAATACTTAATTTTATGAGTGGTACATAATTTTAGATTTTTTCTTAAAATCTCACTTTTCTTTTATGACTTTAACTCTATCTTCCTTTAATAATATATGCCCATATGAAGCTTTAGAGACTAAATATTAGATGATTTTTCTCCTTTTATTGTTATTTAATAACATGATCTGTAAGACTTTTGTTAAACAGTGAAAAAAATTCAGTTTAATTTCACAATTTTGTATTTCTTTATATGCTCTGGAATAACTAAAAGTTACCACCTTACATACTGGCATGGAACCATTTTATATGAATCCCATGTGCCTTTTTCTTTAATCAATATGTATGTTAGTTTGCGAGGGCTGCCATAACAAAATATCATAGAATGGATGACTTGAACAACAGAAATTTATTTTTTACATTTTTGGAAGCTGGAAGTCCAAGATCAAAGTATCAGCAGGTTTGGCTTCTCCTGAGGCTTTTCCTTTGGCTTAAAGATGTTTGCCTTCGGGCGCCTGGGTGGCTCAGTCGGTTAAGCGACTGCCTTCGGCTCAGGTCACGATCCTGGAGTCCCGGGATCGAGTCCCGCATTCGGGCTTCCAGCTCAACGGGAAGCCTGCTTCTCTCTCTGCCGCTACCCCGTCTTGTGCGCGCTCTCTCTCTCTCATTCTCTCTCTCAAATAAATAAATAAAATCTTAAAAAAAAAAAAAAAAAGATGTTTGCCTTCTCTCTTTGTTCTTACTTGGTCTCTCTTCTGTGCACCCCTGGTGTTCTTTTGTGGGTCCAAATTCCCTCTTCTTATAAGGACACAAGCCAGATTGGATTAGGGCCCACCCTAATGGCCTCATTTGTACTTAATCGCCTCTTTAAAGGCCTTATTTCCAAATACAACCACATTCTGAAGTACTGGGGGCTCAATGTATGAAATTTGGGGGGGAACACAATTCAGATATAATAATAGTGTATAACATTTACTTAAAAACGTGTGTGTGTGTGTTTTGGGAAATGTTACATAGGTTTTTTTTACTGTTTTATAAAAATATATTTTTGCCAAACTTGCTTCATATTTTTTCTAAATTTTATTTATTTATTTATTTATTATTATTTTTTTTTTTTTTGAGGAAACCTTAAAGATTTTTTATTTAGGATTCTTCCCACAAGAGCAAAACAGATGTTGTAAGAGAAAAAGAATAGGTCCAGGTCAAGTAAATGGGTGCCACAACTCAAAAGACCGGAAGCTTGGTCTCCTGACCCCAGGCCTGTGTGCTTTCTAGCACAGTTTCTGCTTCTAAGCACCTGCAGAATGTACAGTCCTTACTAAATGGGCAGGTTTCAGTTCTGGTCTTTTTGCCAAACTATGAACCTTGAGTGTTCATGGAAACATAAGAAAAGTTTCCAGCAGACACTGCTACCTCTAAAATATATACATGTGAAGATAAAAGTGTGCATGCACACATGTGTATATGAAGAGAGAAAATAGTAGGAAGCTGATGTGCATCTTATATAAAATTGGCATGAATTCATAGTGAGGCCTGAAAATAGAAGTCTTGTTACATACTCTCCTGAGTGTGCTACAAATAGCACTCTTGTTAATTCAGAAAATTCTGACCCTTTGTCTCCTTCTTTTTTTTTTTTTCTTTTTTCTTGTTTCTTTATAAGCCAAGCCTCATTTGGGTTACCGCCCCTGGTCTGCACTTCGTAAGACAGGATTTAGAAGTATACATCTTATTTCTTTCTTCCTGTCCTCTCTCTCCATCTTTTCCCCATAATTTCCTCCTTCTCCTTTCTTTTTTATAAATTTTTTATTGTTATGTTAATCACCATACATTACATCATTAGTTTTTGATGTAGTGTTCCATGATTCATTGTTTGTGCATAACACCCAGTGCTCCACGCAGAACGTGCCCTCTTTAATACCCATCACCAGACTAACCCATCCCCCCACCCTCATCCCCTCTAGAACCCTCAGTTTGTTTTTCAGAGTCCATCGTCTCTCATGGTTCGTCTCCCCCTCTGACTTACTCCCCTTCATTCTTCCCCTCCTGCTATCTTCTTCTTCCTTTTTTTTCCTTAACATATATTGCATTATTTGTTTCAGAAGTATCTATAACTCTTTAATCCTCTATGCTTTTATCATTCAGAAGTTTTCCCAATTTGTACACTCAAAAAATTTTCTGTTTCTTGAACTAATTTTTCTTGTCTAAAAATGTTTTATTGCAACTGGATGCTACAGAATTTTCCCAAAAGAATATTTTTTTATCCCTAGGTTTACACACACACATGTGAAATATAGTAGATATATAATATACATATATGATAAATATATATATTTAAATGTTAGCTACCATTACATTATCTTATACAATTGAAACTAAAATAGTCTATTAAAATGTATAAACTTTTAAAAAGGACTGCTCTGGAGGAACTCACTGTATAAGATATGCAAAAATTGTAAAATTTTAACTCAACTTATTTTAACAAGAAATGCAGTTGTGATCAATTCAGAATTATGATTCATTTTTCCTTTCTTATGTAACTGTTTAATTGTTCTGATTGTCTATACTACTTAAGTATTTATTCTCATACCCTTTTACTAGGAAATGGTGAGCAATAAAATGATGTGTCAAACCTTGTTACTGCATTTATATGACGATGAATCTGGAAAAAGTGTGTCTGCTCTGGTAACAGCTTATTACCTTGCATCAGAAATAGAGTTAAAAAAAAAAAAAACCAAAGACAAAAATGCCAAGAACAGACAATGTGAC
This sequence comes from Eumetopias jubatus, assembly GCF_037043125.1. Taxonomy (NCBI): domain Eukaryota; kingdom Metazoa; phylum Chordata; class Mammalia; order Carnivora; family Otariidae; genus Eumetopias; species Eumetopias jubatus. The sequence goes on from NW_028274807.1 coordinate 33,367,584, forward strand.
AAGGCATGAGGTAGATGACATAGGGCAAAGAGGAATGAACAGCTAATTCTTTTTGGAGATTAGGGAAAAAGCTACTGAATGATAAAACTTGAGGTGTGACTTGAAAGAGTAGAAGATTGGCAGGTGGTACTTGGATGCTAATCTGGGTGAGTGGTGATAAAGAGGGCTCTTCAGGGAAATGGGATCCCATGTATAGAGGTTAAGGCTAAATACCCTACTAAGTTTTGAGCCTGCAAATAGTTTTTAACACTGGGACCTAGAGGGAACTAGCATTGGTGAATCTAGCTGTTAGGCAGAGGCCATGTGATTAAGGAGTGCTAAAGCCATACACGGAAGCATGAGTATCATTTCATATGTAACAGGAATCATGGATAGTTTGAAAGGGAGAGTTGTCAACATCATAACCATATTTAGAGAGATCAATCTGATGGCAAAATGGTAGATGGACAAGGGGGTGAAACAGGAGAGCAATGGGTAGGTGATTTATTAAGCCAGAGAAAAATGATAAAATGCAGAGAGGGGAGTTGGTAACAGCAGAAATTAAAATTTTCTCTTATTTTTATTATTCTTTTATTTAACCTGGAAAATATTTTTAATGTTTGCTGTAAATAGCCTTTAATTAGACATTTAGAAGTCCTAGATACCTTAGTACAATCATGTAAAATTATTTATTAACAATTTATGAATGCATTCATTTATGTTTTATTTGAGGTGGTTTACATTGCAAATCATAAATACAATGAAGTTAACACAGAAATAGTGTTTTATATTAATAAGGAAAATAATACATATATAGCCAAGGTAAAGAATGCTGTTTGAGCCAGATACTATGCTTTTTTTTTTTTTAATAAGCATTACTGTATTTAATCTCACAGCAGTTCCTAACTGAAGTATCATTATGCCATTTTATAGATAAAGATATTCCCAAAGTATTTTTGGACTCTTAATCTTAGAGCTGGATAGTAGAATGAATTTTCTAACCCTCCCACTCCCCCGCCAAAATAAAAGGAAAAAAAATCTATCCTTTATTTGTCTTTATACCACAAACATCTAGCAAAAAAGGTGACTAAAAATTTTAGGTCAACAACAGCAAAAGCAGCTCTAAATTTCCCAGGATTCAAATTAAAGAAAGAGTATTATATGATTTATAACCTCTTTCTCTTCTTTTGTTCTTTTCTTATGTAAGGGAACATGGTAATATGAAATGTTCTTAATCTGGGGGAAAATGTATACATTTCACAAGGATTTTAGACATGTTCCAGAAAAGGTCATGTTTCATCTCATTCTTTGACAAAGAATGAAATCATAATTTAATTAATTTTGTGAATTCATTGACTAATTAATTTATTTAAGTACCAATCTTTGAGGACCTGCACTCAGAATTGAGAAAAGATAATGAAAAAAAAGAGTCTCTGGCCTCAGGAAAGTGAAGTACAGAAAACTTTTCCATTATAATGAAATCTAAGCAAAGGGGACCTTGAGTACACAGAGAGGAATCCAGGGATGGCTTTCCAGAAGTGATAACATAGCAAGTTTTGTTGTTGTTGTTTTTGTTTGTTTGTTTGTTTGTTTGTTTAGAAAAAGAACACCATTTACATAAGTTAAGAGAAAAGAAAGGTTAATTTTGTGGCCAGAAACAAACAAACAAACAAAACCCCAAAAACCAGATTTCTTCAAATGCAAAGAAGACTAGGAAAGCCCTGTTCCTTTTGGAGACTTTTAAGTAGTTGATATGACTACACCTCCAGAGGCATGGTTTTAAGGGGTTTATATGGGGAACAAGAGCAAAAAGCAAAAAGACCAAGTATACAAGTGTCCTCAAAGGGTTGAAATTTAATTCAGTATGCAGTGGGGTTTCACTGAAGAATAACATCATAGATTTGGCTTTTAAGAAGATCACTTTAGCAACAGAATGGAATCTGGGATCATGCAGTCTGAAACAAAGCAGAAAGAGACAATTTTGTAATACAGAAATGATGAACTGATAAAATGGTAACAGGATGGAAAGGCCAGAACTTAAACTGGAGTAGAAGAAAAGGAAAGCAATAGAGAAGCACATTTACAAACAGTTATATTTGGGAGGTGTTTAAAAGAATACATTTTACTCTGAGAGAGATCAGAGTAAAATAGAAAGATGTTAGAGAACTCAGGGTGGAAACCAGTCTCTGACACCTAGAAGGTAGTTTAAGGATGAAACGTTATGAAATGAATTCCTTGGACGCCCACCTGGATTCCTGCTACAGTTTGACCCATTGTGATCTCTGCAATCGTGGTAGAATCTAGCTTAGATTCTAGAAAATACAGGGCAATTTAGCTGCCTTTTGTTACCCAATATTATATAGAAAAATAAAGAGAAATCAGAAAAGTTCTAATTAATCTCAGAAGATATAAGTTGAAGCAAACCTACATGTTTGACCTTTTGTGCATCTTTGAAGATTTATTTATTTATTTGAGAGAGAGAGAGTGCGAGCAGGGGGGGAGCAGAGGGAGATGGAGAGGAGAAAATCTCAAGCAGAATCCCCACTGAGCACATAGCACCACGCAGGGCTTGATCTCATGACCCTAAGATCATGACCCGAACCAAAATCCAGTCAGACACAACCAACTGAGCTGCCCAGGCACCCCCGGTGCATCTTTGATTCACCAATCCCAAACTAACCATATCCAATGGTTTTGTGTCACAAATTGATTTACACTAAAGAGGAAAACATGAATTGTACCCTTGTGGTGCCTAGAAATTACTGTGGCTTTCATTTATTAGCCTACATTCACGATTTTCAAGATTAAATCTTATAACTCATCCTCAAGTTACCTTAGAATGGTTATAAGCATGTTAATATAAAAGACAGCACAGTGCTGGCCAGAAAATTTGTATTTCTAGAAAACCACCAAATACCTATGAAAGATAGAGGAATCTTTTTCAAAGATCTCACTGGTCATAGGTAATAATTATAAAATATTTTGTTTTGAAATTTAAATTTGTCATTCTGCTCTGATGCAAATACCCTGTGCCACCCACAATACCAGGGCAACATGACTTGCAAAAGAACATACTTTGGTGATGTGGGAAACAAAGGCAGAAGAAAAAATTATTAAATTTCCTTACTACTTACAGCCCATTGAGAAGTCCTTGAAACAGGCAGAGGGACATTCCTCCAGGAACTCAGCTGCCTCGATGTGATAATGCCTTGCTGAGGGCAAAAGCCAATCTTAGCCTGTCACCACCACCCACCCACCCGCCCCCAGGATCCTGTGAGTCTACTTCAACATATAAAAATTCCTTTGGAAACTTCCTTTATCTTACACCCCTAGATACATGTTGGCAATCATCCCCCAAGCATATGACCCACTGATATACATCTGAAGGGTCTCATGACTAAAGTTTTATTAGATGGTAATAAATGACTTTGTGCCAACAATAGCTAGCCCCCTCAAGGTCCTGGACACCTTGCTTCCAAATTCCTTAGAGACTTACGCTATCCCTAACCCCCTCCCAACTTGAAAGTGCATAATGGACCACTCCTCATGACCCCAGTGCAGCTCTTTCTGCCCACGGGTCTTGTCCCCTTGCTTTCATAAAATCACCTTTTTGCACCAAAGACATCTAAAGAATTCTTTCTTGGCCGTTGGCTTTGAACCCTAATGTTCTTTCTTACATCAGTTGGTAGTAGAAGTTCTGTGGGAGTTTTAATACAGGACCAAACAATTGCCCCCTTCATTATCATGACAGAAAAGCCAGTTCATACCAAGCAAGAAAAGTAAATGCAAACGTGTCATTTTGTAGGAATCTTTTCCTCATACATGCTACTAGATTTTGAGAATTCCTGTACAGTGGCTGCTTTTTTTTTTTGCATTAAAAAGAATACTTTTTTATTGTGGTAAAATATAACATAAAATTTACAATTTTAACCATTTTTAAGTGTGCAGTTTAGTGACATTCAGTACTTTTACATTTACATTGTGTTGCAACCATCACCACCATTTCCAGAACACTTTCCTGATCCTAATATAAACACTTCTTGTCCTAATTTACTTGTAGGAGAGTAGGGTCATTAAGATAGAGAGACATACCACAACTCTATGTGTTAGTCATGTCCTTGATGGAAAGAGAGAGTGAGCAGTAGCATTGTGACGTTGGTTAGTGGTCTACCTCCGGAAGTCTTGAAGTGGCTGCCTTTTGACCTTTGTAGTGTGTTATGCTCTACCTGGGATATTTTGTTGTCTTGACTCTTACACCATTTAATGAATGTCACATTTGATCCCAACTGAACTACTTACCAGACATTGTGAACACAATTTGCTTTATTCCCTTCTAGATGTCCCCATAAAATATTACTTGAGTGTTTCTAAATAAATATTTGTGAGGGAGAAAAAGACAAAAGGGCCCTGTGATACGACATAATGAATCTGTCACTTCCACCAACACCAGGAGACAACTTGCATTCAATATCTCTATACCATTCCATTCCGTTTCCCCCCTCACATCTTTTATTGGTTTTCTACTGCTGCTTCAGAAACCACTACAAATTTATGGGCTCAAAGAAACAGTTTGTTACAGTTCTGTATGTCAGAAGTCCAATATAATTCTAAGCAGGCTAAAATCAAGGTGTCAGCAAGCTGCATTCATTTCTAGATGAGGCAAGATTCAGTTCCTTGTGTTTGTAGGATTGAGGCCCCCATTTTCTTGCTGGATGTGAGCTGAGAGGTGTTTCCAGCTTCTAGAGGCTTCATGCATTTATTGGCTCATGGCTCCCTTCCTCCATTTTCAAAGCCAGTAATTGTGGGTCAAGTGTTTCTCACACTGCACCTCTCTGAGGAACTCTTCTACCTTCTTCTTCCTTGGAAAGTGTCACTTGCATAACCGTACACTAGTGGGAAAAGATCACAGGGCCCAAACCCTGCCTACCACACATTAGGAAATCTCAATTTTCGCTATACTACCCTACTTCCTCTTCTATGAACTCTTCTTGCATTTAAGGAGATCCCTACATATACTATTAAATTCCCCTGTAATTACATTATGCCCTCTCTCCATTAAATTCATATCTAAAAGTACTTTTACATACTTATGTTTCAATGCCCAATTCAAAGCCAATTTTTCCACAAAACTTTTTGATTCTTATTGGAATCAATGCGTCTGTCTCCTAGAGTCCTTACTGGGGAGCAGGATGGATAGGGCAATTAGGAATAGGGAACTAAGATTTATTTCATGTCTACGATATGCCAGGTGCTTTAAACACATTTGTTGTACACATCTATCCAAGGAAGTTGGTATTATTAATCGTATTTAATAGGTGAAAAACATGTCCCAGAAAGGGTCATTCTCTTCTCTGATACCACATGGCTTACAAACAGAGGAGGTAGGATATAGCTGCTGATCTGGTTAGGTCCTCCTCCATTTATAAACATCTGGGTAAAACATCTGCATTTTTTCTGATGCTTCAGTACACTTTGTACTCTGTGATAGCCCTTATCAGAGCCCATATCCGAGATGTCAATAATCCTTCAAATTAAAATAATTGAAGTCCTCATTCTGCATATTGTTAAGAGGTCCAGTGCCTTTTCTGGAATTTTTGGCTAATGTCTCTCTATGTAGCTCACTTTGGCACCAGCCTCCTAGCAGCCTTCCTCCACATAGAGACTCCTAGTAGTGTTTTTAGGGAGTATCTCGTATCTTCTCTGAGTCTTCATGCAGAACAGTTTTCTTCTCCATTGCCTTGTCCTATCTTTTGTCCTCAGATCCTCAGCTGCTGTTTCGTCTCTACTGCTTCATCATACACCAAGTTCTTTCTCTTTAGTTTTGCAAAACACCACGGAGCCATGACTATCGTGTCTCTAAAGTTGAGAGAAATAAAGACATATTCCAGAAAAGCACAGGCTATAATTGAAAAATAAACATGAGACACTGTCATTCTTAACAGTTCTTCGGTTGTCTCTGCCACAAGATATTTCTCACTTGCTGTGTACCTCCTTTAGCCCAGGATGCTGTCAAGCAGCTGAGCATCCAAATGTCTCCCCAGATTCTCCATCCCAACTCTGCCTCTCCCCCTATTCCAGATCACCCGTAAAGCCTTGTGTCTTCTATCAGTCATGGAGAAAATAAAATGTCTAGTTAATTTATTATTCAAGCAGTGCAATTTGGAAATGTGTGGAAAATACTCCCATCCTATTCCCAGTAAACAGATGGCCAAAGGGGGAGGACATTCCACTCATTAAAAAGGCCTAAAAACGTATTTTCCAAAATAAAAGAGCTAGTTATTTCTGAGTTGTGCAACACCTCCCCTGAAATTAGAAAAGTTTTTTTTTTTTTTTTAAATGTACTCTTTTCATTTTCTCATCATGAATGCCATGTGTGGGGGACCTACATGCATTTAATCACCAGAACATGAGCTCTTTAATTTTCTTACTCTTATTGGACTTCGTACACTTTAGTTGCCTAGCCAATGTTTTGCATGTTGTAATTTTGAGTGTTCAGCATGTGAATATTCCCGTA